>NW_028300966.1:4987500-5287500 GCF_049000335.1 Polistes dominula | reverse complement strand
TATATTCAATATATTTCGTAATTGTTAATTACAATATTTGCGAAATAAATAATTTAATATTAATTTTTCAATAAAATAGAAACATTTTTAAATAGAAAAGAAATGACACGTTTGGTAAAAAAAACATACCACGCACCTTCTTTGTTTATGTCGACCGTCGGTTCGTTTGGACCTTATACTTTTGTCGCATACCTACGTGCTTATCTCTGTTTATTCTTTTACCCTTCTATCGCTCCTACCTACAAACATTTCGAGTATCGAAAGAATATGTGTGTTTGCGCTTTGTAGTATGCAGTCGCACACAAATACGCACATATACAACCAGGAGCGATAACTACGAAGCATAGCATAAATGTGCATAACTTCTACTTTAGCACTGTTTTCGGTGAACAGTCCATTAATCCGAACCTTTTTCTGCGAATATATGTAGATGCAACGTAAACAAGTTACAAGCGCGTACATTACACATGGATAGAAATGTAATCGCGGAATCATTCAGCACTCGAATCAATGTATTTACATACCTACCAATGCTACATCGGAAATGTCTCAATAAACGGATCGAGTTAATACACGTGGGAAATGAACGGATTATATCTGGAATACATCTTGTAGAATGCATTAAGCATTGCTTCGTTGCTTAAAATATTCTTATTTTCCTTTTTACAAATATATCTTATAAATCTAAGGTAGATTCACGCAAAATCACGATGATTGGTCCGTTCGCTATTAGTCTAATCTCGGTCCAAGACGATCGTTGAAAAACGTTCGAGTAAGAAAGCGACACCCTGTTTCCTATTCCCTTTTCTTTCGTCCCAAAGGTGGATATCTACCCCCTCCCCCACCCGGCTTTTCGCATAGGTCAAGACGCAAGGCGCACTTTGCCGGAACACGTATACGCGTCCGTCGAATCTGTAGGAAAAAAAAGGTGGAGAGGCATACTCGAGAGAATCGGTAAGGAATAGTGTGTTTAGGCACGCCACAAGTTTTACGAGGCAACATAAATAACGCGGTTAGTGCTTCGTGATGCAGTGTCAACGTAGCTCCAAGTCCGTTAGTTGCGGGAGGGTAGAGAGGTCGGGAAAGTGGGTGGGCAGACGGTAGAAGGGGTAAGCACCCCCGAGACAAACTCGTGCACGAAACCATCGTAATCTGTGCGATCGTCGCGCCAGGGGGTAACTCGATGGCGTGACACCTGCCTATCGCGTTTGCTCCTCATCCCTCGAGATCCCTAACAATCCTCTTAATTTTTTTTCATGTTTTTATTTCAATTGTTAACTCACTAATGCTTTGCGTAGAATTATATAATCTGTAGGTTAATCTGATCGTAATATACGTATCTCGCCCACGAGCATACTAATACGAGTATAGTGCGTTCCTACGCGTACTTTTTATCGAACATCAATGCTTGCCGAATATCTTTTTCCCTATTTTTCAAACGAAAAATCAATGTTTTTTCTTTACAAAACAAACACATTACCCTTTATTACATTCTCATTTCAAATAACTGGGAAAAATCGAACGTAACGATAGAAAATCAATTTTCCCTTTGCCCCAAGACTTTATTCGTATTGTAGAAAGAATTCAATTATTCAAATGTCCCAGCTTCAACGGATCATTCTGTTATTGTTCTAATATTATATAAAATAGATGAAGAAGATGAAGAAGGATGTTTCTACGAAGTTCTTACGAGAGATATCATGGGGATCAAAATCCTTTCGGTTTGATCGGTTTGAGAAAAAGGAAATATGCGTCTGACCGAGTGCACAAGATGAGAAATTCCTTTCTCGTTCCATTTTTTGCTCTCTCTTTCTTTCACCCTTTCTTTATTTTTCGACGTTTAAACGCGCCGTTCTCGGATTAGCCGATGATATACGGTTATCGTAGCGAACGATCCATTCTCGGGAATGAAGGAAGACTGCAAAAAGAAGGATGAATCGTTCGAGTTCACTGGCTTTATCGAAATGCTAAGTATAATGTTTTATACAGGAGCCACTCTCCTTGCATCGATGGCGGTGGTTCCATGTGTTCTTGAAAATCGCGATTAACCATTCGAGTATCGAACAAGACGTTCGTTCAATCTCGCGATTAGCTCGATGTAGAAAGCGGAAGAGAAGGGAGAGAAAGAGGATGAAAGTGGGAGGTTTAAAGCAGGGAGGAAGGAGGGCTGGGGGTTGAATTTTCGATCCCTGACTAGTTGGAAGAAAGGATGGGAGGAGAGTTTTAGAGTAAGAACGAGGCGATTCGGTTACTCTACAGCGATTTCTCAACGCTGCCAGGCGTTTACTTAATATCCACTCTAGGATCCTTATAATAACGTAAAAATGTTTACCCAAGCTGCTTCTGCTTTCGTCCGACCCTCGCGAACTCATTTACTCGCACAACCTCGTCCTAACTTTGTTGAACCTTCCTATCAGTCTTGTCCAGTACGTTTAACGTGTCTTAATATAACGAATTAATCATGTAATTTGGATTTACACACATTTTTAAATGTGACCACTTTTCTTACAATTTGTAATACTTAAAAAATACTTGAAACAACGTTTAAAAATAAATGGCTAGATGATTGTTACTTTATTTTGAGTAGAACAATCAAATCATTCAATGAGATGAAAGAAAGAGAAAAAATATAGCTAGACAGTGGATGTAGTTGTAGGTGATTGGGGACTAAAAGAGTAATCGCAGTATCGCCATTGTTATGGTCGATGAAAAGGAAGTCATATAGAGACGACGCTCGAGTCTCGTCGTGGAAACGTGGAAGATAGGAAGGAAACGAGTATGGCTTTAGAAGTCCCTGAAAAACGATTTATCACGAAATTATGCGAACTACTTCGTGTTATTATCCCTGCGCGTTCGCGCCGTTACCTCGTTTGGACTTGATCCTGCCCGAAGGGTTGTCGAAATTTTCAAGGGAAACAAGTCGTACAAGATTTATCTCGAAATTATTCTTTGCTGCCCTCTCGTTTCCACTTCACTTTCATTTCACGTTTTCTTGTCATTATTGTCGAAGGTACGCACTTCCTCGCTGCCTTCCACATTTCTATACCTATCTATCTAGTTAAAAAAAAACAAAGAAGAAAAGAAATGTGTGAAACACGATTGGAAAAAGGAGAAGTTGGCGTGGCCTTATCTAAAGTTACACCCTCTCTTTTTTCTTTTATCTTTCTCGCAATAACGAAATACCACCGATCCTTTTTCCCACGTTTGCTCCCATCTCGAGTCTAAAGTTACGGGCTTTCGATGAATCGATTGCTATGGAGCTTCGCTGGCATCCTCCTTCCTACCATACCCAATCTCGTTCAGCTGGACATTCTATATCGGATGCACTAGAAATTAAAGGGAAGTCTTTGACAGAAACGAAAAGGGCAAGAGCACTCATCGTTCCTAACATTCTTACTTTCCTTTCCCGATCGGTAGAAAAAGCGAAACTCGGTCGATCGAAAGAAGATACGTCGTCAATGAAAATACTATTTTCTCTCTCTCTCTCTCTCTCTCTCTCTCCATCTTTTTTTCTCCCATTTTTTTCATTTAAGCAAACCAATGAACGTGCCAATCGTCTTTGTTCTTTTACCAATGCATAGAATAAGATCGTTGAAAATAATTGTCTTTTTTTTTCTTTTACTTCCTTCTCGAATGTTTTAATAATTATGTATACGATATTATTATAAAATTTTATTTTATTTTGAATATTATTTTAAAGTGCGATTAAACGAAGTTTGAGAGCCCCTGTTTGAATATATTTTCGTAATATATACATTTCTTTTCTTTCTACTTTTCCGTCTCTTTATTTTACTTTCATGTAAGTATAGGTACATGTGATAAGATTATATGGTTTAAAACGAATAGAAATAAATATCGTCGAACGAAAACGGTGTGGTGTCATCGATCATAGCTGCCTTAGGCGCAGTAAAACTATTTCTGAGTGTTCGCGTCTATCATACTTTTCCGACGCGCGATCGTCTTATCACGAGAACGTCTTAACGCGAGCGTGATCCTACCTCATAAGGCTGAATAAAAAAAAAAGCTCACTTTACCGAGAAAAGAAATATTTTCTTTTTTTTTCTAACAAAAAATTTATTAGAAGATTTTTATTAAGAAACCAATCTTTCGGTAAGAGCTTTCAATATGAACCAAATGATATGAATACTCGATATTATTTCTTACTCTACTTTAAAAAATTAATCTTAAATTTGTTTTCTCATCGAAAGTATAAAATTTGTTAGAACATAATTATTTCACGAATTTTTTTGAAGCCGAAAAAAAGAAAAAATGAAATTTTAGAAAAACCAAATGTTCCCCTTGCATATTTGTCTTCTTTGCGATACTTTATTAAAAAACATGAACAATCTTGGTTCTCGTCAGAGTCAGAATGATCGATCCGAAGACGTTATCGGTTTCCAGTTGACTAGACGATAGAGTGCACGGTGGTCCTAGCGCTTTTCCAGCATGTTTCCGCCTGTCCGTATGATCCGGTCGAAGTTCGATAGGACAATACTCGGAAGGGAGAGAAAGTTCTCAGTCAGCATCAAACATGAGAAATCGGAGCATCGTTCGAACAGAGATAGCTAACCTAAACCTGGAGCAAAGCGACAGCTTATTTATCGCCAATGGAATCGTTAACTCTGTGGCTTTGCAACAAAACTCCTACGATTTTCGAGAATGGATCGAAAATGGTACAAAAAAGACTTTTACTTTTCATCAAATAAATTTTCATATATAATCAATTGCTTACATTATAAAATACTGCTGAAGTAATATTATTACTTCAAAAACTATATCTATTTATTGCGAAAAAAGAGTGAGAGAGAGAAAGATATTCGAATATACACTCAGTTACTTCTAGATCTAAAATAGTTAACTAATTTTAAGGTTACTTCAGGCTCAATAAATATGTGAAGAGTGCCTTTTAACACTGGAATCTACGACACTTGCTTGATGGGCTTTGGGAGAGAATTCTGAAAGTAAAAGCAAAGAAAGAGAGAGATGGAGCTAAATAGTGTCACGTGTAAAGGACAGTAAATCATTTGGATGCATATGTATGGAAGCAAAGAGTCACTAAGTGGGAGAGAAATAGGCAAGTCTAAACAGAAGCGTAGTGTAGATGAGACTAGAAGAGCCGAGACTTTGCATATCCACATACGCGTTTGCACATATACGTCTTTCTCTTTCTCTCTCTCTCTCTCTCTCTTTCCCCTTTATCTCTTTATATCTCTATCTCTGTCAACGTAGGCTTTGCCTGGAACCTAGAGGGTATATCGCGTTAACACCGAGGGTAGAAACAACTCTTATGCGACCCTCTCTGATTCTCTCACAGTTCGTGAAGTACAGTCGAGCTAATAATTAGAACCACGCTCGTTAAATTGTCGTTCTCTCTTGCATCCTCTCTCTCTCTTTTTCTCTCTCCATCTCTCCATCTTCCTTTTAAATGACAAATATTGTTCTCAAATATGACATCGCTATTATACGAAAATATAACACTTTGACGAGCTCTTTACTAATTTGACATAAGATCTTTTTCATCCTTAGAAAAAACATTTAAACGTGATTAAAGTTATATATATATATATATATATATATATATATATATATATATATTTTTTTTTTTTTTTTTTTTTTGAAATCGTACAATGTTTTAATATTTTAACGGGATTACGAAAAGCGTTGTTAATTATTTCATTATCGGTAGTATATTTAGAATGATATTGTATTAACTTTGTAATGGAATGCCGTTTGATCCGCCTATGAAGCTCAAGGAGATAATAAATTATTATTAAAGGATTCAAGACAGAAATTTGCTCTTGTCGAATAAGGTACGAGTTACCATCCTCTTCCTTCGAATCTATTTGCTTACGACGTAACGACGGTGATGAACGCGATGAAAGGGGTTACACGAAGCGGACTCAAAATATTCGTTAGAGAAGAAAAGAAAGAGGAGGGAAGCGAGAAAGGGTGCGTGAGAGTGAATGAGATAGTACGAAAAGATGCTTCTAAATTAATTCATCTTCATTCCGGAAGTAACGCTAAGTCGTTTCGACGTAAACGTCAGCCGAGGAGAGGAAAATGACAAACGGAAACGATCTCTTCTTATTGTGTTTATCTCCCTGTTATTTTCTGTTAACCTATTCACGAACAAATGTCAATTTGTGTTTCTTAACCAACGTCTTTTATTTTTTTTATCTTCACACTAGTTTCTTTAGATTAATTAAATAACGCAATTACGCGCGTAAGCAGTCGATAATTTATCAGGAGACTAAAATTTTGAAGATACAAATTTTTAATTGAAATTATCTCTTTTGCGTAGATTTTTGTTTTTTATTAAAACCGATCCAAACGACTTTTTTTCTTGTAAATTGTTCTCTGCCAAACAGAATCTTTGGAAAGTGTACTTTTTTGTGTTTAAGTTTTTGGAACCCTTTTTCGTGATGAAGCTTTTAAAAGCACTCACGATAGGTGCCGAGAGAAAACAATGCACGAAGAAACGAGTTTATAAGAAATTACAAGCCATGGGCGGACAATGGCGTACCACAAATAAAACAGTTCACCTAGGCTAACTTTGTTGTCCACGATCCCGTGAAAAATTGACGTTACTTTGGCGAGTGAAAAATATTTCCTCTCTCTCTCTCTCTTTCTCTCTCTCACAAGCGCGCACGTTCTTTGTGCAGCATTTCCCTGTCAATTCATTCACCTCTCTAGGTCGACTGGTATCTATTGTTGTGTGCGGTTTCTGGTGGCGGTACGACCATGGAAAAATTGAAATAAAAGATACTGTTCTGTTCCAATGTTCTAATAGAAAATCAAACCGCAAAGGAAAATTAATTTTCAACATTATGGAAAGTCAGAAAATTTTTCTCCGAAAAATTGTCATCAATAATGATTTTTTCTAAAATGCATCAAAATGTAATAATCATTTTTTTTAGGGGAGTATATTGTCTTAATTCTAACGCGTATTTTATAGTTTCACACAATAAACGAAAAAATGGTACACAGTTTTTTGTCTCCCTTTCTTTTTTTATTTTTTTCTCTTCCTGTGGCTCTAGTTATACGCATGGCAGACAAACAATTCATTCGTAAAGCCAAATAATGAAAATTCACGGACAAACAGAGGCTCCTGTTAATCAACGCGGCTTTTTTTCCGAGTTGGTGCTATGCCACTTCGATATACATTTTAATCCCATTTTTAATTAAAAACGAATACGAATACGTAATAGAGCAGAGTGGAAAAGTCGAGATGGTATAGCCGTCGTTGTGTTCGGTCTACGTTAGAGAACGTCCATGAGGAAGGAAATGCGACGAATGGTGTAACAGAGACAGGACGAAATCGTGCGAGGCTAATTTTATTACGAGAAAGTACGGTTAATTGGCGCCAGGAGCGTATAAATTGCGGCAACTCGCTGGCACTGCACTATATATATATATATATATATATACATACTAAGAGTATGTGCGCGCGAGCGCGTCTCTGTGTTCAGTTCAACGGAGGGGACAGTTTGACCCTTAATGCGAAAACATTGCGTCCCCCGTGTAGCACCCGTTGTCTACCAGAGAGGAAGAGAGAGAGAGAGAGAGAGAGAAATCACGTAAAGGATTGCAGGAATTCCCACAGGAATTTCGTGTAACGTCTAGCTCTTTTACTCGCAACCTGACTGCCTCACCGATATTGGACTTTCGTAGTCTTTTAATCCTGCCTCTGGCTTATTACCTAACAACAGGCGGGAGAGAAAAAAGAGAAAACTCGTGTCCATGGCACGTAAAGTGACTTCCTATCGAAGCTAGCGATAAATAATAGTGGATACGTGTTAGTCGTGTAATGGCTAGTTCCAATGATTACTTTCAATGGCTATAATTCAAAATTTATTGGATTCTTAATTCACTATATACATACATTAATAGTTTAACTTCAGTCAAGTTTTTTCATCTTCATAGAGTTATAAAGATATTGGCAACTGGTATCAAACGAATACGAGTGTACACGTATAAGTTTAATATCTGGTCGGACTTAGTCATCGACTTTGACTACTACGAACTTGGAGAGTTGGAGAAGATGGGAGAGAACCGAGTGAAAAGGTCGATCGAAAGGCATGCGATTTGGCAAAACCGTTTATCGTTGCTCGTGTATTCGTAACACGAGGAGAGAACGAATGGTAGAGTAAGAGAGAGAGAGAGAATGAGTGAGTTTGGAAAGACTGAAGTCCTGATGAAGGGTGGACGGTCGGGTGTGGGGTACGAAGGGCAATTTTCGCGTAATTCGATGGGGCGTGATCGTCATAGCAACCCCTACTACCCCGACCACCCTCTTTGGAAGCTGCAGCCTGTTCAAACAAGCCTCAAACTCCGTACCGTATCCGTTCTGTCCCTCTTTCTCCCATGGCTTCTCTTCCTACCGCTATCTCCACCCCCTCCCAACCCCTGAATTCTCTCTTCACCGCGCCTCGTCATTTCTCTTCCCTCTTCCTCCTGTTTCTCTGGGCCAGGCGAACCTCCTCGTCTCCTTCTCTGACGAAGCTGTCCTAACTCGAGCCTACGAGCTACTGCACTCTCGGTTTCCGCTATAATTCGTAATAATTACCTGGATTTCCCTGAGCGTCGTATAGAGCTCAATCGTTTCATTGTAATTACACGCTTGTTAGGACGTTGCCTCTTGTGTACGTAGGTATACCTAACAACTTTCGGTCGCCCCGACTCGAATACAACGATACAAAACCACGAGAGTTCTGTTCCATCAATCTACACTATGGAATCTTAGTTAGAATCAAGAACAAAGCAAACTACCGTCCGTTATTCTCGTTGAAAGAGAGCTTCGTTTGTGTTCAAAGTACGAAAATGGGGATGAGAGGATGAAGTTTTACGAAGATGGTTATGTCTGAGGGAAGTATTGAAAGTACAGCTAAGAGAAAAAGAAAAAAAGAAGGGGAGAGAAAGAAAAAAAATACGTATATATATACATAAAAATAAATTACCTACAAGTTACTCGGCAGGTATTGCCAGCTACTCTTAATTATAAAACCGATAAATTCATCCTGCGGGACACGCGGCAGACGTCCGGAATCCAGGGACTTGATAAACGAGCCTCTGATCCCGATCTTCTACCTTATACCTACATTCACACACTATTCGCGATACCTACATTTAAAGT
The DNA here is from genome assembly GCF_049000335.1 of Polistes dominula. Taxonomy (NCBI): domain Eukaryota; kingdom Metazoa; phylum Arthropoda; class Insecta; order Hymenoptera; family Vespidae; genus Polistes; species Polistes dominula. Next base: position 5,278,367 of record NW_028300966.1, on the reverse strand, counting down.
CGCAACACTCTAATACCTTATCTTGATCAGATACTTAGTTTTTTCAGATATCCTATTTCTTTATGATACCATTCGATTATATTTTGCTTTTATGCTCCATTCTACTTTTTATTTTTATCCGGAGGTTAAACTTTTTATAGATCATGGAAAAAGTCATCTATTATTGTTTAATTTTGATAAAACTACATGTTTCGTTTAAAAAACAAAAATAGAGATATTAAAAAAAATTGAAAAGAAAGAAATTGTTCCTTCTTATTTTTTGTGTAATTTAACATCAAAGAATATATTGGACTGTTGTATAAACCAAACGAGTTTTCCAAAAGCAATCGAATTTCAAGTCACGTTAGAAGTTGGCGATAACGATGCGTGAATTTCATCGATTAACTCGAAACTACGCAAGCTATTTTGCCTCGCTTAGCACGCATCTATCAGACGGTTGTTAGGCGCCTACGTGTGTTAGCATTAGAGCGACATCGCGCTCCTATCATTTGTCCATTATAGCGATAAATCATTAGCAGGCTATCCTAACTAGTTTGACTGGATAATACTTGACTCATTCGAAGTAAATAATTGCTTTTAAGTTAGCTCCTTAAAATTGTTCAAAGAATTTATTCCATTCTAGTACTATCATTTTATTCCTTTATTCTTTTTCATCAAAAAATTAAATTTCTACGTTAATGAGACCTTTTGTCAATTAAAAATACGAAATTTCATTGAACGATTATCGACCTCTTTAACGTAAATTGCAATAAGATGTATCATCGTTTCATATCATAAGAAATTTGTTCTATCTTGTAAATATATTATCATTTTTAATGTGCGAAATGTATAATAGAATTTTTATATACTAGCTTTATCTGTCGATGTCTTTCTTCATTTTCCGTACATCATTTTGTTTTTATTTTTTTAATATTACCCGATTCGTAATTAGCGATTTTGAAAACCCTCGAATATTAATTTTCAATAAAATCAAACTACATATTTTATTTTTGGCCACGTTTTTGGTATTTAGGACAGCTGTGTGTCGGTTGTAAAAGGTGGGTACTCAATTTGGCGGGCTTCCAGAACGGACAGATGTCTCTAATTCTACGTTTGATAAATGACCGTCTGATCCTGACTTTCCTACGAGCGTTGTTCCATGCTCATTTCTTCAACGAGATGTTCTAAAGCGCGAAGAGAAGAAGAAGTACGAGCAGACGCTAAAGATCTGAACTCCTTTCGTTTCGAAAATGCGATACTTCTTCGTTCTTGAAGGGAGGGTCGGTAATTATGCTTCGTTGGTGAGCCGACACCCAAACTTACGAGAACTCGACAACGCGACTATCACCTCGACAGAAATTGTAAGCCGATCTCTGCCTTTTCCAGAGATAGAGTAACGAGAGAATTTTCCTTTAAGATAGTACTATAGGACAAGTCTACTGTGAAAACGGGACATTAAACTTTCATCCCTTTCTTTCCTCCTTGATTTTATCAAAGACGAGACCTTCTCTAGTTTCTCACTTTAACATCGTAAACGAAGTTTTGTCACTTGTTAGTAAAATAATTTGTCAAGTTTTTGCCACTACGTAAAGATATTATAATAAGATTTAATTTGATTAAGCGATACATTGTGTTGGTAAGTTTTTTCAAACAATATATCACTTGATTCATCCCACTATGTTCTACTAACGATTAACACAAAAGGATTAATATAATACGTCGGACAAAGACGAACACAAGGAACGGATAACCACCCAAGACGATTTAATCTTTAGTCGTTTAAGTACTCCAACGATCATCGAAGTGGTTACCCGCTCGAGTTCTTACCCACTCGAGATATTAATTCCCAGAGGGCTTGGTCGGTTGCTCCTCTTACTCAAAGGCATCGCTTTCTCTTAAATATTTCCACAAATCTTCTCTACCATCTCTTTCGTTTCGGTATAACACAAATATCTTCGAAATATAATAATAGATTGATAAAAACAAAAAAAAAAGAAATTCCGAAAAAAGGATTCTATCTATTCGTCGTCCGTTCTTTCGCGGCGTTGATAGTATTAGAGTAAACGTGTGCGAGTTCAGCAACTATGAGAGAACCTATCGCAAGGACAAATTTCCTCATCTAACTTTTCGCAAGGAAGATGAGACGATCGCTCAATGCCAGCCAGTACTAACGCTTCCATTCACGATATAATCTCCACGGCCTCTTTTCCTTCCATCTTGCTTGCTCACTTTCCATGAGGGACCCCCAACACACGGACTTTCGCAAAATTAATGACGTAATCTAAGAGTTTTCTATAGAGAACTTTTGCCAGACTCTCTTCCATGCTGACGAGATGAAAGGAATTTATAGGTAAGCTACGTTAAACGAATATCCACGTGTCTTGTAACTTTCTTCTTCTCGCCCGAAGCTCGATCGACTTTAAAAAGTGTCCGGGATTTTAGCAAGTAAAAAGGTTTTTTTAACAACCGTTATATGTATGCTTGTAGTGCACAGTGGGTTTGTAATTTATTGTGTTCAATTATCCGTCGTGCGATTTTCCATATCTCAATTTTCATTAACTCTTTTGCACACTTAAATATATATATATATATATATATATATATAATATAATATTTTTTATCTAAAAAATAATATTCGCTTATCAGTGCATATAGGAGAACAAGTTACGGTTTACAATATTATATTGTATAATGAAATTGTTTCCTTGGTAAGAAATTTGGTACATTGCCTTTGTGTGAAAAAAGATTTACAAACACAACAATACTTTGAAGCATTTTAATAATTTCATAAACGCGTCTCTCTTAAAAACGTAAACGGTATAAGAGTGTGGTCTGATAGTGAAGGAACAAGAAAAAAGAGAACGAAGAGAAAAAGAAAAAAAAAAGGTACATGAAAGAAGCACAGGCTATTTTTGCAGATACTCCTTTCACGTGAAACCGAAGAAAATACAGAAAGGATGGAAAATTGGGGCGGAGGTCAGATAGTGGAGAGAAGAAGAGGAAACGAGGGTGTACAAAAAGAGAAAATAATGAAAACACTTCCCGAACAGGTAGGCGCGTTTTTCTCGCGTTACAATAACCCGTTTAAACTTCTTTTTAATGATCGTTTTTTAATAAGAGGCCGTTAAAGATTATCAAAGCCGTTCTCGGGGCTACGTTAAAAAGGTTGAACCCGTCTCAACATCTTATGCTCTTACGCTTTATTTCCACACTACAACGCTTCTACTATCTTCTTCTACTACGTCTTTTTCATGCCCCACAGAGTCAAGATGTTTTTTTTTTTCATTTTCTTCCTCTCTTTCTCTCTCATTAATTCTTCGAGCCAAGCTCGATCGTTAAAAAAGTTTTATATTCCTCGGTAAGCAAAGAAATTAGTTGTCGTGGTTATCCCGTTCCGAGCTGTTTCGTAGCAGGAGCATGCAATTCAACGAGTTAAAATTGAATCTCTGCTAGCAACGTAAGCAGACCACGAGTGGTAGTAGTTGTGTAGTGGTAAGTAGACTGGGTTGTTTCGCTCTCTTCCATGGAAAATAGCTCGCAAAGTTTCGCGCGGAAATGCCGAGGCCCTTGACGTGGCAAATGAAATTATTAAAACGTCAACGCCACGTACCTCGGCGATGAAGGCCACGACGAAAGTGAAAGAAAGAAAGAAAGAAAGAAAGAGAGAGAGAAAGAGAGAGAAAAGAGTAATCCAACGTATGCATAAAAACGTAATTTTACATCTTTCTAAACCGACTCGAAATTGATTAAGTTACTGCTTTGAAAAATCTACTTTTATTATATCTCCTGAATATTATAATTAATCTTGATCAATGATTATATATAAATAAATCAATGAAATAAAAGAATAAGAACGAAACGACTAGAATTGAATAAAAAATAACGATTTTACATCATACAATAGACGATTGAGTCTATTCAACCAAAATCAACAACGTGAGTTGGCCAAAGTTGAAGTCCAACGAGAGAAAAGGATAGATAGGACGGAACAGACAGGATACGAGAGAAAGAAAGAGAGAGAGAGAGAGAGTGAGTGAGGTAGCAGTGTTCTATTATGCATGCACCCTCTAGGAAGGGCCTGTTTCTCTCTTATTCTATTCGTCTTTCTCTCTCTCCCTCTCTCTCTCTCTCTGTCTTTCTGTCTGTGTCTTTATCTTTCGTCGTGTAGTTTCTCGTATACCTTAACATAATAAGGTCGTATTATGCAGCATATACAAAATTTCCAGTTTAAACGCAAACCACGTTCGTACCTTAAGGCCTCGTACTCTCACGAACGGTCGCTTTTCTACGAGGAAGTTAAGCTACGAAAAGCGCACCTTACGTGACGCTGTCCTGTACTGAGTCTTCCAGCTTTATCAGAGATTATGTTGATCGTATTTCATTTTGAAATATTATTAAATTTTAACTTTAACGTTAAATGTTTTTCTTTGTACAACGCTTTCGAATCATTGTTGATATCCATTAGATTCATCTTTGAAATGCTACTTAAACTAAACACTCTTTGCTCTTCTTATTATTATATCTTATCTTAACGATTTATCTATAATATATAAGAGTTTTGGAATGAACTTTAATAATAATTGTCAGAATTATATTAAATTTGTATGCTTAATTACGTCGATGATAGTAATAATAACAATGATGATAACGTCTTGAGATAAGGGAGGAATGCGAGAGAAAGAAGAATAGAAGAGAAGACAAATCTCAGGGAGAAAAGGGGAAGGAAGCGCGTTACTCGTGGAAAATATATTTTCGGAGAAATTACGCGAGTCCGGTCTCGGGTTACGGGCGATTATGTCGCATAATCCGTGGCAGGCGCGTTCATTGGTGGTCCGAGGGGAGCGACACGTAGACTCGGGGTGTCGGATGTCCCTGCGGCTGATATTCCCTGTTATCCGAAACACGAGGCTGTTATCTCACAGGACTTACCATACGGAAGCCACGAAGGGCGTTCGTGGTGCCCTACGCGAGCACACATCACCTGCCCTCTGCCTACCTTCCCTCCACCTACCATCCTACAGGATTATCGAAAACGTACCAAGCATTAATCGGTTCGCATCAACGATCGTGATCTCGTTGAATTTCCAATTAATTCCAACACCCCCTTCGCCAAACGATATTAATATCATTAGTAAGCCCTATGTCTTCTTATTTCTTATTCAAATAATTACTGATTGCGATGCATATTTAATATTTCTCCTTTTGCTTTATTTATCGTTAAATATTGGAAATATCAAAACATTATATCGTTCTAAATCGTATCTCATTTATTTCACAAAGTATAGATACTTTTAACTACTTTTCTATACAACGAGATAGGAAATAGTGACTATTTTGACGAAACTATATTGATCTATGTTCTTTTATGACAAAAAAATATTCAACGAGAAGACAAAAGCTTTGAATTTAATCCTCAATCAATCTAGGATCAATTGGCGCTAACAATTTTTGTTTTTCTTTTATGAATAAAATAACAATCTGAAAGAGTCCGTGATTTCATCTAAAATATCAACCGATTAATTGGAAGTGGAAATATTATCATACTGTATAGTAATAAAAGTAATGCGATAAAGATATCAAAGAGAAAAGTTATAATCTCGTAATCGTTTGTAAACGTCAATGACCATCGTTACGATTTCGACAACGCTTCTGTCGCTGCTGCTACCGTTTGCCAACATGCACGAAAATACGATCGATTATTTACGGCCGCAATTTAATTAATTAACGGCAGCCGCGGTAATCGACGGTTATACGCGCGCAACTATCAAAATGAAATATCGTAGATCACGTATTTTGGCGCTCTCATACGCGTCGAGTACGACGGCAGGTAATAAATTCCTAATGAATGAGCCAGCAATCGAACTGATTTCTCTTCATTATTATTATTATTTTTTCCCCACATATGGATATGAAAAAAAGGTTACCTGACGATTATATTTAGACGACAACAATAAACAGAAAATATTTTGTAAATTACTGATCTCTTAATTTTTATTCTTTCGTTTTATCTTTTACAAGCTTTTCTAAGACAATCTTCCTCTAACACAGTCTTTTCTATCTTTATAATTACACTCTTCGTCTCTGTCGACAATCGTCACGATGGTATCCTTACGATCCTTTGACCTTTTGACGTCGGAAAGATTAAAAAAATCGAAAGATTCTAGAAAAGAACATTTCTGCTTCTTCTACTGATCTGTTCTGTTGTTAATAAGAAAGTAAAAAGAACTAAAAGTAGGACATCATGAAAGATTGATGCATTTGGAAATAAGAAATAAAGATTGCATTTCGGGTGATCCTAAAATTCTTATATTAGGCTACTTTAGGTTAATTACGTTGTCAACAATTCAAGAAAATATTAACTTTAGGAATGTTCGATCCATCTATAAAATTATAGTCAGCGTTGAATCCCTAAAAATTTCCTATTAAAACTATAAATTATATAAAAAGAAAATAATTAACCACAAAGGAAAAATAAAATTATTTAATACAATAACAACGGTGAAAAAATAGTAATTGATTCAATTTAGAAGAAGAATTAAAACTTTTTGCAATAAACGGAATAAACATGAATTCGGAATGATTCATGAATCATCCACTTGTTAGGCGAAAGCTTCTCAGCTCTTCTTTCTCCCCCATTTTATTGTTAACACCGTTCTCCGCGAATAGTAAAACCAGGAGAAGAGAAAGATGGACGTTGTGTAAAATGGGGTGAATATGACAGGGGTGGATGGTCGGGTAGCCTAAGGCGACAATTACTTGTAATACCGTCGGTCTCTCGAGGCCGATGGGAACTCGATGGGGCGTACTTTCGTTCCAACGAAAGAAAAAAAGGATATTATTGCTATCTAGGAGCAATAGGGCATACACGAGTCCCTATCTACGTTAGCAGAGAAAAAAAGGAAGGGACGCAATACTGACGCAACCCCTCGTCTTATCTTCAATTCGACGTTACCCGATCACTCGAACAGATCTTATACCCTTCGATTTCGGTTAGATTGAACGTCAGGATAATTGGGACAATCGTATGAACAATCTCGATTCAAATCTGGTAAGGGAAGTTCATGAAACGAGACCATTTTCCACGACTAATCTCGAGTAACTGTAATCCTCATAGTTTCAACCAATTCTATTCTATGGGAAAATTATTTAACGTGTATATATATATATATATATATATATATTGTATTTAATATTCAGATATAGAGGGTATTCATAGTTTCAACCAATCTTATTCCACGGAAAATTATTAAACGTGTATATAAATCCAATTTATTGTATTTCATATACGTATATAGAGGGTGTTTTCCCTAACTAATTTCGCTCGTTTTGAATAATATAAAAAATCTTTATGAGACATATTTTGATTGATGGAAAAAGAGGTATGTCATCGAAAAAACATTTTTTGGTAAGGCCTTCTTTTATGAATCTTTTCAAAATCGTCGTTATTATTTACCTTGTAAGCGTGTATTTTTTTATATTGTAACTTGTACGAATGACTAGACTATCAATACAGGACAAGATTATTCGAGATTATCTTTATCGATAGAAAGACAAAGATAACAACAAGGAGAAACAGCGATAGTGAGTCAGACATTGCGAAGGGTACGGATAGAACGTAAATTACCACGCACAACAAGAAGTTTTCGTGAACAGAGATGAACGGATAGACAAACGATACGGCATGTGTAATTGGGGTTGCGACCCTGTTACGCGAATGGACACGTCCAACTATCAGATATATAGCTCTACGCTAGTAAATTTCATCCATACTCCAATTTGATTTGCCTATTTGTATATCGATTTCGATAAATTTTCTCCGCGACAAGCTAGTTTATCTGTCAATATTTTAATACGTAATGTATTTGCTTATTAGATATTTTGAATTTTTATTATATCATGTATGTATGTACTATGGAACGAACGATATATTCGACGATTTTCAAGGATTTAAGGATTATATCATACACACATAGAGAGATACGTGATTATTTATGACAATTGCATACCATATTTTACGTAAAAACATTAGTTAAATTCAATTTAATCGTTAGTATGATTATATAATGGTATAATGAGGCCGAATATATCTGTTTTACTATTTAATAAATATATTCCATTTAGCGTGGCCTAGGATAGTGTTTTCTAAATTTTTAATTAACTTTATGACCTTATTATTGGGTGCCAGTTAATTAATTAAGACAATCCGACGATGCAAAAGTATCGAAATGGAAAAATTAAAGGAAACAAATGATATACAAAAAATGCGAATAAATTAAAAGCATCTTACATGCGTTTATTTGAAACTCTTCCGAGATACTTACTGACTACTATATATCTTACAATTTGTCGTTTGAAAAATTATACGCGTTATTTTAATTCTCTGCATTAATATTCGAAGAGTTCAAAAAAGCTTGATGGCATCAAGGGACATTTAGTTTCCTATTTTCCTGTCACAATAAAAATATATAATATTTATGCCCATTTTATGTTAATCAAAACAAAATAGACAATATATTTGTAAATGGTAATATATTGTACACTTATTGTTATGAGCTTCATGGCTTATTTTATAATTACTATTGATTATAATAATAATAATAATAATAATAATAATAATAATAATAATAATAATATTTATAATTATAATTTTTATTATATTTTTTTTATTATAATATTTATTATATAATTTATAATTATATAATAATAATAATAATTATATTATTATTATTACGATTTATAATGTTTCAATGAAACGTTTCAACATTTGCTCATTGACATGAAATAAAATTGTAAAATTTGATTGAACATTTATTAAAAAGAAATTCGAACGATAAATTTTCAAGGATTCGACTCGACGCATTGAAACATTTTTTTATTAGCTCGACACGGTAGGAAGCAATCGATTCGTAATGGGAGGCAAATTGTGCCGTTCAAAGGCGAATGAAATTATAGAGAAACGTCGATGCATTCGTCCGTATACGAGAATCGCATACGCGTCCTTGCATTTTCTTCGTAATTCAATCCTATCTCGAGATTTTAACACTTTACATTCCTACATTTGAGTGTAAATTTATAAGACGATCGCGACATTTTTCAACACTCGTAAATATTACAAAACATTATCGAATTTGCAAAAGTTTTTTTTAATTTACATGGAATAACGAATAATTGTTTTAATTATTTCTATATGTACGTTTGTGGCAAATGTCAGGGTCAGAGTATCCAAAAATGAATAGAATTTGAAAGAAGAAAGATAAATGAAGAAAGAAACGAGAACCGCGTAATCCACGATTTCCTTGTCAGGAGGTGGTGGTGGGAGTGTTTTAGAGGGTGAGTACGGTTTCCTTGGTGACTAAAGGGGGAAAGTAAAATCGAGACACGGACTGCCGCTCTCTCATCGCTTGTTTGTATTTCATATTGATAGAGTATTGATATAGTCCTCGACCGAGGTCTCCACCCTCTCTCTTTCGTTGAACACCCTCTTGCTAAACTACCATGACGATGCTTTAGAGCCCTCTATACGCGTTTCTCTACGTATACACGTGTATCTACATATGTATGAGTATATAGTAGCGTTTATTTAAACGAGCATACCATGACTTAACACTTAAAGGACCACCATTATCTCTCTTCATTTGATTCAACTGACCAAGCGAATATTTTAACATTTCTATGTATGCGCGTGTCTATTAACATGTGTAATACAACGGTGTATAGGTTAGATGGAAAAATAACTTTTATTCTAACTTCTTTGAAAAGATTTAGCGTAAAACGTTAGTACGTTATATGAATAATGTTAATGACGTATAATGACGAATATTTTTAATATATCAATATACCTATAATCTAAAATAAATTATGGTGATTTTGTAAAACACATTGACCGACGATTGTACTTTAAATATTCGTATTTTAATCGTTAACTTTACGTAGTCTAGATCATTGACATTCGTTTTTTTACCTCGTTCATTATTCCGCTCTAGACTAATGAGAAAAATATTCCTTATCCATCCTTTTATCCTGGATGATAAAGTTTGACAAGATACATCAAAAGGGAAAAGAATAATGAAAAAAAAACCATGCGTACATACCGGGTGGCGGGCTAAACTCTGCCAGGAAAATTCAAGATCTGCTATATTCGCTGGCACCGGAACGACAAAATTCATGGCGTACGCGTTGACCACCCCCTCTCTGACGTAGTACAATTCCCCCTCGAGTCCTGAAAGCAGAATATGCCAGAGAACGGATATCGATCGAACGATCAATTATGAAAAAGGCATAGGCCGGTGGCCGATGGGCGATGGTCGATGGCCGATGCGAGGGCAAAGTTCTTCTTCTTTCTATCGACTAGCTTTTCCCTACCATTACCACTACTACTACTAATCTTACTTCTTTAGCAAAAGAAAAACGACCTATCACGAATTATACCACGTGCACCCCTTACCAAGGTACATACGTTTAAAAGGACGATGACCAGCAGGGTGCATAATTCGAACTTGTCTAAAATAACTTTATTTGCAAAAAAAAAGGAATTAGTATTATTATACTTATACGAAACTTAATACAACTTTCAAGTATTTTCGTATACTTTTTCAATTTGTCTGTGTCTATATAATAATATTATAGAAGGATATCGTTTAAATCTAAAATTTTAAACATCGATTCCTTCTTTCCTTCCTACATATCGTAAGAAGCAACTACTGATGGTTATTATCACCGTGTTTAACGGATCGTGAAATCGTATATCTCAAAAGGTTACTCGACGCACGAAATATCATAGATATTCGGTAGATAAATTTTCAATTTCAAATCTATGAGAAAAATAAAATAAAAAGAAAAAACCATTAAAAAGACCATGGCACTAGACAAACTATTCCATTTTAATATTCAACTTGAATTTATATCGCAAAAATATTGGAACCTATGTTTTCCTTCAATGCAAATCATTAATTTTTAATTGAATTAAACGTATTTTATCATATATGGAACTTATTATTGACTTATTTCTAACTGATAAAAGAATTTTCTTTTTTTTAATTCTTCATTTGAGATGTTACAATGGTCTGTTAAATCTTATTACACGTTATAAATACAAAAGAAAGACTAAAAATTAGACATGTAAATAGAAAGAAAGAAAGAAAGACAGAGAGAGAGAGAAAGAGAGAGAGAAAGAGAGAGAGTAAAGAAAAACTAGCGTATTTCCGTATCTATTTCATTTTTCTTTTCCTTCTTTCTTCGTAGGATCTTTTTACGGTGGTGTACATGAATCATCGTTTGAAAATCTTTTTTTCGTAAATTTAAGCGTTACTCGTAGGCGAATACTACACGTTTTTATCCACTATCATAGTAGACATTCCCAACATTTCTTTCCACCCTCAACAATTCTGCGGATAGGTAAAACGAGTAAGGTCAGAATTTTCTCAGCCCGATCTCAGCGTCATTCGTGTCTATCTTCACGTATGACTACGCAATTCGATATCTCGTCCGTGAACGATATCCAGAGATGTTCATCTAATAAATATATTTATATATAAATATAAAAATATCTAGCATGTATGGGTTTACCTGTACTTTACTAGACGTATACTACACATATGTAAGAAACATATGCGACGACGTAACCATGGCAACGTTTTCTCTTCATGATACCACGATAAGACGTTTTTGAATATGTGAAATATTCCGATTTGAAATATACATATGTACATATATACGTATATCTCTCATATGTTTATCTCTTGAAACCGAGAGAGAAAGAGAGAGAGAGAGAGAGAGAGAGAGAGACTTAGAGAAAAAGAAGAACAAATACTTGTAGTTTTTGGCCGACCATATCTTGTTGAAACAAATCTCTCGTATAACGTCCTCTCGCACGAACGTTTTTCAAGTAGGCCCTTGATGTATATATATGGATACAGTCATAAATATTTCACTTTTTTCGAAAAAAGAATGGCATCATTTCGCTTCGGTTTTTCTCAACCATAGATACATAGTTTCTTTTTTGTCCAATTATTATTATTGATTCAACGATATCTCTAGTTACAGGAAAAGATAGAAAAAATATAATATAGTTATTCTTTATTTGAATAAAAATCGCAAATATGTGTAATTCACATATTATTTCGTTAAAACAGTGAATTTTTTAACGAGATGCCAAGATTCATAATATACCTATAATAAATCGTTTTTAATATTCTCCATTCGAGTTGAAATTTGATAAAAAACATTTAATAAAAATATGATGAAAAAAGTTTATTTCGTATTTGACATCAAGGATAAAAAATGTATTATATAAATTTGTATATTCTCTTGGTATATTTTTTACTCAAATTAAAGAGAAAAAGCAAAAGGTATTTAGTAAAACCAACGATTTGCAGTTTTAAACTGCTTTAACAAGTTATCGATGAAGCGAATAGTAGACATCCATTTATTAAGTCGAAAATGTCCTCACGCGAATGGCGTTCGTCATTCGAAACTCGAACTGCCTAAGCCTCGTCGATGTCGCTTCGGTTTTCTCGCGTGACGAAACTTTAGAGGAGCAATCTAAAGTTTCCTTCTGCTTCCGCCATTTCGTATGATCTCTCCGTGACTGCAATTTCTATTTCACGCTTCGCCGTGGAAACAACGGGCCGCTATTAATTTTCCTCTCAGTTTCCACGTTACTATATATACATATGTATATATGTATACCTACATACATTAGTATCCGCTTTTTTCGCTCTTAACAAATAAATATATTTACGATAATTTTGAATCTTAAGATTAAACGAACATACTTGGTAAATAATTCAATATCACTTATAAGAGCAACAAAATGTTATTTTGTTATGTAGCATTGTTATTATCTATATAAAGAAAGAAATAAAATAAAAACGGCACACGCTTGAGCGTGTCTCGAATACTCATGTCGATAGTTATAAGACGATGGCAAAGGGAAGTTGAGCGTTAAGGGAAACGTTAAGAAGATTAAGAAACTTTCTACTCCATAGTTCGTAGTCTTCCAGAAGAAAGACAAACACGAAGGAGCAAAGAAAACGATAAGATCCCAACCCTCTTTATTCACTCGGAGCTTTAAGCTAAGGCATCCAGAGAAACAAATTAATTTCCGCTTACCTCGAGACGTTTTCACCCTTGTTAATTACGAGCCTCGTCTATCTCACAATCCTACACAGTTCTATAGAAACCCTGACGCGACTCTGACGCACCTCAATTTCGATATCGATCCTACTTTCGTAGACATTTAACAATATTAAACTGCATTCATTTTTCACAAATGCAAATTACTAACGTAAAAATGTTTGTTTTGCTTCTTATTTATAAAATGAAATATCTAATTAGCAATTATTAAAAGTTTAATGACACATCACGTGGTGGTACTTATGACCAAATAAATGCTATTAAAGATTCATTTTGCAGTGGTACGAATTAAAGTTCGAACAGGTAATATAAAACCCTTTAAAAAGAAGCAGCTATATTCAAATAAATTTATTGCTGCAAAAATTTGAAAAGTTACAAAGCTATTACTCATAATATTTCAATCCATTATTGTGTCATTTCCAATATTATTCTCCATTCTAAATAACAATATAAATACAAAAAACATGTGTGCAGATCACATGTGTTAGAAGTGAAACCTTCAAAAATCTAAGTTTCGAGAGAATGAGACGAATACACAGTTTCAAGAGTAAGATAATTGTAGGATTTATTTATTATAATATTATTACCATATATAATAAAGGTCACCGGTATGGTCTCTGGGTGGAATAGCTAATAAAAAGTACACTTTTCCAAATTCAAGCAATAATAATGGAATGCTGAATGCGATAGTTATAAATAGACACCAAAATCGTAGGATGTTTATCAAAGGAAATATATAATTCGTCTGAAATTAAGTAAATATAAATAATCCTTTTTTTGAAACTCAGGTATAAAATTTTTTTTGTTAGTATGGTTTTCAATTTCTTGTTTTTATCTACATTCTTGCGCTGTATAACAAACATTTTAGGATAGACGAAATAAAGACATTACGAAAAACATATGGAAAATACTGCTCGACTAAACGAAGATTCTGATAAAATGCATTGAGAGATCTAATAGAGATATTCTCTAGAAATGTTTTTTCAACTCTATAGCCTGCCACACTTCGAGATCCTTGTTACCTATTTATAACATATCTCGTCTTTATTCTTTGAACCACAGACTTATCTTTCTAAATACTCTCGTCTAAATAAAAACCTGAACAACGAAAAATCTAAAAAATGCATTGAATCGTATCGCTCTCTCAGTTTATCGTACTGTGTACACTACGAATCTCAAATTTCAGCCCCGTGGTAAGCTCCACCGATTCACGCTAGGCGATCAAAATCTTAAAAATGTTTTTATTTTATTGAAAAATTAGTATAAGTTTCTTAAATACGCAAATATTACAATTAATAATATAATTTTCTTATATGCATGGGTCAGTACATGTCTTTGGATATTTTTTATAAAAACATATAAAAATCAAATTTAATAGACATATTTTGTCTTTATGAATTAAATATACTTTATAAAGAAGCAAAATAAAAATGTGACAGTAATTTACTTGCTTTTGAATGGAATTTGTCAGCTGTTCCTAATGTATCCTACAGTGTTCTCTAATTCTTTTTCTGTAATGTATCTTGTAATCATTTTTTTAAATAAAATATTACAGACAATACAATTATTATATATTCTATGTATTTCATAATTATTTATTATAATATTTGCGAAATAAAGAATTTAATACTAATTTTTCAATAAAATAGAAACATTTTTAAATAGATAAGATATGACACGTTGTAAAAAAAAAACTATAGGCATGAATATTACCGCATCTATAATAAAGATAATAAATGTAGATCGAATTTCAACAGACCTTCCCTGTTTTTTATAATTCTTTTCTCATGAAAAGGAACCGACCTTGGGGTGTAGGTAGCTGACAAAAACTAATATTTTCAAAATTCTATCCATCAAGATGGAATGCTGAATGCGATAGCCATAGATAGAGACGAAAATTGTAGAATATTTGTCGACAAAAAGATACGCCGTCCTCTAATTCAAGTAAATATAATATATATTTTTTTGAACTCAGGTAGATGAATTTTTTTATCTTACACTTTTCACCCTTTCTGGGAATTTGAGATATCTTTATCATGGGTTAGCACATACAAGTATTTCTTTTTGTGTTGCAACTAATAACTGTAGATGCTGTTAAAGAAGGGAACAATTGTGGTCGCATTTTTTTCGTTTCATCGGGTTTTGAATTACAACGATTTTAAAATCAATTTTTTATTTTCTTTGTTTTATTTTATAATATTAAAAATTTTAAAAAAATATATTTTTTCTAAATTTTTTTCTATATTTTTAAAATAAGTTATATTATTGTTTTTTTATCAGATACATAATAGCAAATAATATTTGTTTTTGTCACGTGTCCAGTTTCTTCTATTTAAAAGCTTTTCTATTTTATTGAAAAATTAGTATAAATTTCCTAAATACGCAAACATTATAATTAAAAAACATGTCTTTGGATATTTATAAGAAAAATATTCTACAGTATTGTCTAATTCTTTTTCTCTGATGTATCTTGTAATTATTTTTTTTCTTTTGTAAAATATTGCAGACAATACAATTATTATATTCTATACATTTCATAATTATTAATGATAATATTTACGAAATAAAGAATTTAATACTAATTTTTCAATAAAATAGAAACATATTAAAATAGAAATAGAAAAATAGAAATAGAAAAATAGAATAGTAAAATAGAAAAGAAATTACACGTATATATATACCTTCCAGACTCACACAACTTTCACATCTAGACAACTTACAAAGACAGACTTCACACTTTCTTTCTTTATTTCGACCGTCGGTTTGTTTGGACCTTATACTTTTGTCGCATACCTACGTGCTTATCTCTGTTTATTCTTCTACCCTTCTATCGCTCCTACATACATACAGGTTTAGTATCGAAATAATATGTGTCCACGCTTCGTAGTATGCAGTCGCACACAAACACACACATATACAACCAGGAGCAATAACTACGAAGCAGAACATAAAGAAGAGACCGAGAATAGGAAAAAAGTATATAGTTACATTCTGTCTCATTCTCTCGCAGGCTCAATCCTATATGCTTGTCTCTATTTCTCTTCTTACTAAATATCGTGGCCGTTGCCTATAAGCTCACCGGTCCGTTGCCTATCCGTATACAGCTCCGTTGCCTATCCGTATACAGCTCCGTTGCCTGACCCTCCCGCGTTTCATTTTTTTCAAATCACTCCCTATTCTAAAGATGTTTTCACTTCAAAAAATATATTTTTTATCATATTCTTCCAGAAAAATAAATTAATATCTTTACAATTGATTAAAATTATAATTAAAATATAATTTACTGCAAGTGTGGAATCTTAATAACTATTTATGTAATAACTTCGACGGTCCACGGGGAATCGTAGGAGAGGATTGGTCACGTAAAAAAAAGAAGAAAGAGTAAGACGATAGAAAAGAGCTCGTTCGCGATATGAGGTTAGTTCCAACGGAATGAAGAAAAAAATATATATATATATATATACATCTACGAGATAAATCTTGGATGATCCCAAGAGAGGTAAAAGTCTGTGGACCGGCTAACTTCGGCTGGGATTAAGTTTCGTAATGCTAAGATGGTTTCACTGGTGCAACAAATGAACGTAATCCTGTTACAGGGCGATATAAAACCTCGTAAGGCTTCGTCGTCCTCAACTTAACTGTACTAATCCACTGTTTCTTCCTCTTCTTTCTTTTACTACCCTTTTATATCTACAAAACGTCTTTTAAATTTGAAAGAAGATATTTCGAAGACGTTTTAACGTGTATCAACTATTTCATTAGGAAACGTGACAGTAAATATATAAAAAAAAAATCTTCGAAGAGACTAATCAATTCGTATTGTGAAGAGTAGAAAATGGGAGGGGGGGGTAGCGTTCCCTCTGTGTGTGAAATCTTGCAAATAGCATTCTCGCGAAAGGAATCACAATCGTATCCATCAAGGCCGAGCATATCTCTGAAAAACACTCGGTTTCGTAAGCTGTGGACCGATCTATCAATTTACTTGTAGAGAATGCCAAAGGAAGAAATAAGAAAGAAGGAAAGGAAGAGAGAAAAAAAGGGTGTCCCGTTTTCCGAGATATTCCCATGAGACAAGTGAAGAGAAACTTAGGAGATGGGTACAAAAGAACCTACACCAACCAGGCTATAGGAAGATGGGTTATGTGTACCTCTCCAAGGCGAGAGTTCAGTGGTCGGACTAGACCGACTCCTGCTAAGTAGAAAATCGTGTCTGGCATATGAACAGGCGGACGGACGGGTGTTAGAACGGGTCTTCGACCATCGTTGTTGGTCGCTGCAGAAGACCGCTAATGTTGCTTTGGGTGTGCCAGTAGAACGTCCATAAACGCATTACTCCACTCGAATTTCAACTCTCATCGTGAAAACCTCTTCCCGACATAAGATCGATTATTAAATCTTCTAAACAAAATAATACAGTTTTCATTATACACGCGTATAATCGATTTTGTATTATAGATTCGTTCATTCAGGAATAAAGTAAGTTTTAGAATACAACTGTTCGCTTTATATATAATTCCGAATCTTTTCATGATAAATAATAAAATCCAATTAGAAGAATTAGTATGAATAATATGATAAAAAAACTCGTTAATTATGTAAACTATAATATTATTAAAAAAAAAACATACTACGTCACATGAAATATCATTTATTGAACTACAAAAAAAAAACAAAGTTACTTTGTAGAATGCATTTTACAAGAAAAATTTGGAATGATTTTGAGATCGGTTACGCACGACTAGTGTGCTTTTTGCGACCGAGCGCGCGCAAAAATAAAAAGAAAGAAGAACAAGAGGGGGAAAAAATGATAACGAATAAATAAACAAACACAAATAGATAGAACGAGAGAAGAGTACTTTCGTGTTAACGAGAATCTGAGCGAATGCGCATGCTTACGATGCGTCATCGGTGTATTAGCGAACGGAACGTTTGATCTCTTCACCCCCAGTACCCTCGCACCAACTCGTTTCGCTTTTGTTTACGTTAATTCTGAAAACCCTGCTATAAACGTCTCTACCGAGCTTTTATCCGAGGGATTATAAATGGAGCTCACCCTCTCTCTCTCTCTCTTTTACTATCATTTTTTTCTTTTTTACCCTCGTCATCCCTTATCGTACGACCGAAAGAATTATCACGCGTTTGTTCATTTACTTTGCATCAACGCGCTGCATTCGCGTATCATTTAATGTGCTTTGTCGAAAGACTAAACAAACAGCTACCTCTAACGTGTATGTAGTATTTAAAGAGATAACAAGAGAAAGAGAAAGAGAGAGTGAGAAGAAAAGATCATTCTCTCGAATAACGTAATTACTTGATAAAGCTTTATTGAGTTCAACAGTTATTTACCTTTTTCCACTCCATCTCTCGATTCTAATACTTTTCTAACTAACTAAAGTTATATGACACATATATCGTATATGTATAATATATGTGCGTGTAAACAGTCAGGGAACATTATCTCTTCGATCTAACTAAAGTTCAACACGTGAAATTGACAAAAGAGAAAGACAGAGTGGGAGAGAGAAGGGGGAGAGAGGGAAGTAAAGAGACAGAAGGGAAATCTCATCCCCGTTGAGTTGAACTCTCGTAGTGAGATCGAATTAGCATAGGGATCGACGTTGTATCGCAGTCTGATGCGACGTCAAATTGAATTTGTAATGTAACGCTCGCGCGCGCGAGCGCGTTGTTCGCGACTCGAGAGTATAGTAATGCGTACGCACTATGTAACATTGTTCTAACAAGCGCTTTCTCTACACGCGCTTACTTTGCTAATTGAATTTTCCGTTAATTGCGTGACTCGTGTTAAATTTGACTCATTGTAAATTCGCTAATTTCTACGATCTCGTGTGTCAAAACAATTTTTCCAAATATAAAATACGTGTTCTCGAATTCATCGATATCGTTCTATGCTAAATGATTTATATCCGAACTAAATAACATATGCCTTAATCATATAATTCGTGCAAATGTATTACGATTAATAAATTAAATGAAACAAATTTTTGATCCGAAACGAAAATGAAGGAATAAATTGTCGTAAAATCGATCTACGTTAATTGTTTTGCAAAAAGCAGCTATTTTTGTTATCGAAATAACATTAACTTTCGGAGGATACGGTCGCTTGTTAATATATTCATTTATGTTTATATTAATGCATATATAACAAAGGTAATTCTTATTAATAAAATCGACTATGGTATATCAAGCGTAGAAAATACGCACGCGCGATATATTTTCGTAAGCGAGATTACATGCAACTCAGCATGAGCTCGACGTTCTTGAACACGAAATAGATACTGGAAACAAAATAAAAAGAAAAAGAAACGGAAGAAGGGATAGGGGAAAGGGAAAGGAACGCAAACCATGGAAGTTCTCGGAGATTTCGATCGGGGTCAGGAGCTAAGGTAAACACATTAAGGATACAACATCCTGTAGGAAACACATCCTGGTAGTAGGAATGGGTAGAGGAGTTGGCGCCCCGGGGGTACGATCGAGTGAACCGGAAATTTGAACGTCTCGAAAATCGACGACGTTCATCGGAGGCAGAGGAAAAAGTTTAGCGAAGCAGATGAAACGAGACGTTTAATCTCCCAGCTTGTACTCATAAAATCTACCTATATAGGCCTACCTATAGGCACGCCCTTTAGCGTCTCGCTTTTTTATTTTTGTACCTGTCAATGCCAATCGATTATCAACATAAACTTCCGTCTATATTTCCATCAGTACTTTCCCTTATAATCATAAATCGTTATTATCGTTTCTCATTCGTTAGACGCTTAAAATTTATCATTCATATAAGATTGAAGAAGAACTTGATAAAAGAAAAAATAAAGTTAGAAGAAGAAAAAAGGCTACAACGATATTTTCAAGGTTTATACTACGACAAAACTTAAATCTCTTCGTGTCTCTGGAGTGTTCTCCGATCGTTTCCCTTGTAGCTTACTTCGCCCTTTGTTTATCCATTCGTAAATGGAGCATTTTCGGTTGTAGGAGCACGACTAGTTTCGTATCGTTCACGTTCACAAGATATGCTACTCGATTCGACAAACCAATATTGGCATCCCCGCCTTTTGCTCTCGATGAGTCGGGATAAGTTTCCCCGTTTAACCGTATCTCGAGTAGCTATCGAAGATTCTCGAAACGCTTAAAGCAGTTACTTCGAATCCCCTGGCTATCGGAAATCCTAATATTCCAATGTAACTGTGTGTATGTGCGCCTGGCAAGTCTATGATGCTACGAATATCCTGTTATCCACCGTGTGCGTTCGTTCCTAACCGCACTATTACCTTCATACTTTATTTTCGTTAGGTCGAAACTTTTGCTATTTCGCAAGGATCTATGTACTTTACCGGGTGCCATTCCCGTAATGGCACAAATATCCTATATAATATACTAACTGATTTATTTTCATTCATAAATGTATATCTGTAGAAAAAAGTAGAAATATAATTGGAAAAGAAAATATAAATATATGAAGATTTTCTCGTATTTTCGTATTTTGTTTTTCTTTCTTAGATACTCTATCCGAGATATATTCCAACTTTTTCGTTAATAAATCAAAATGGGTCACCCTATAAATATCTTCTACTCGTATAGGCTACTACCCATCTATAGCTAATACTTTTGTTTGGATTAACTCGATTTAGCCGGCTTCGCATTCCAGCTTTTAGTCGAATTAACTGTAGAAAGCGACGCTACCGCATTTTCACCATTTCCCTCGCTTACCTTTCCATTTCCGCACGTATCTATGTACGTATATAATACTTATATAACGTGCATATAAGCCACAGATAGAACATTTCGCATACTATCTTTTGTATCCATACTTGTCCAGCTCTCTTGCATTACCAAGAGTACCATTTCAAAAGGAGTCCTTCAGAAATGTGATTATTTCAACGCGACGACCAGATCGACGTATAATTTCCTTCAGCTAATATAATTTATCAAATAAATACGATAGTTTTGTACTCGTTGAAGAGCACAGAAAATGGATAGAAAAAAATCTAACATTATTCAAATTTAATTAAATATACGTTATACTTTTTACTATTGCGCAAATTAAAAAATTATTTCATATAGGTAATTAAATTGAAATTTTGTATCCCTTGAGAAATTTAATCTGATTTATCTAAATTTTCACTTTTAAGACAATAACGATATCTTTGATCTCTAATCCTTTAATTACTTTTATCTAACAATAATAGTACCATTTGATTAGCCTATTTTCTTCATCACGTCGGTGTAAAATATTCTAAAAATAAAGCAACGAGACGACCTTGAATTTATGTTCCTTCACGTACGTATTTAATCTGGATCACTTATCGCCAAATAATACAAAGATACTTATTACCACAGATGGATGCCAGAGTACGTATGTGTGTATGTACTAAAGTCGAATAAAATTCCAAGAGAAAAGTCTTTTATCGTGGTAGAGAGAATAAAAAAAAGCAATAAAGAAAAAGAGAAAGCACGCAATGTCACGTTGACTCGTCGAATTTGTAATAAAGAAGATAAATGCGTCCGTCAGAAGCTAATCTTGTACTTTTCCGTTGCACCCTCGTTCATAATTCATTAAGGTCCATCTCTTTTCGTCGACGAGGCGACAAAGTACTCGACAAGTGCTACAGGCAAATTTCGAAAGGACCAACTTTCTCTCCCGTTTCTTTTCTTATATTTTTCGCTCTTTGATATAAAATAATTGAAAATGCGAAAAGAAATATCCGCCGGTATCTTAATGAGTAATATAATCTAATCAAAATGATCATATTTATAGTTATTAGTAAGAAACACGATCGTTTATGATAAAACAAAGAAAATATATAATATTACCAATTTGCAACGTTAACCAAGGATATATGCGTTAATTTTGAGTACGAGTGTACTACGAAAGTGGTCCATTTAGTGTTCAGCTTACACTTGGCGCGATGAAGAGAAGAGAAGAGAAGAGAAGGGTGAATGGTGAAAAGGAAGGAGAAAGAGAAGGAGAAAGAGAGAGAGAGAGAGAGAGAAAACCGGATACCGAGGGTCGTTCGAGCAAGCTGGTGTTACTTCTCGCAAATTCTCTGGGTAAGAGAGTAAGAGGGTGAGAAAGAGATAGATAAAGAAAGACCCTACGGTACTACTTCGGTTGAAAATTATCTGCGCTCGTCCAGTGTCAGTTTCCTCAGTGAAAACTCACTTCTATAATACTTCACTATTCCCTATTGTTCTCTTTGTCAGTATTATTTTCTTCTCATCGTTCGGATCTTTTATCCTACTTTCTCGAGACCATGTCTCGCTTGACATTCAGTTAGTAGCCTCGCATTTGTAGAATCGTGCGAAACCTTCGCGAGAGTGTTCGCGTCGAAATAGTTTGCGGAAAGATTAAAAAAAAAGAAAAGAAAAAATTAGAAAAAAACATAGTGGGTAGGTAGATAAGTGAGAGCGAGAAAAGGTGTGAGATATAAAGAGAGAAAAGTAAAGAAAAAGAAGGAAAAGAAAAAAAAAGAAAAAGAAGAATCGTCGTCGTCGTCGTCGTCGTCGTCTCTTTCATGCCAAAGGGCCGACACGGAGAACCGTTGTTTCCCCGAGTGGCCCGAGAAAGAGCG
The DNA here is from genome assembly GCF_049000335.1 of Polistes dominula. Taxonomy (NCBI): domain Eukaryota; kingdom Metazoa; phylum Arthropoda; class Insecta; order Hymenoptera; family Vespidae; genus Polistes; species Polistes dominula. The sequence continues at coordinate 5,255,667 of NW_028300966.1, read as the reverse complement.
TCGTCGAGTTAGAGGGATGTTTGTCTTTAATTAAAATCAGTCGCAACCCGTTTTACGCGCTTCACTGATTCTTCTTCTGAAAACCATTTTCTCCCATCTTTCTTCATCTTTCTCGATCTCGCTTTCTCCCATGTCACACTTTCCCAAGCATAGTGAGTTCTTAATATTCAATTATTCTTGCATGCTTTTAATTAACCGAGAAGCATCCAGTCCTTCGACGAATCCGATCTATCCCTCGAAAACAAAGACAAAGACAATTCCCTATGTTGTCAACACTCGATCGGTTCTTCGCACCTTCGGATTATCGATTTCCTTCGTGCTTTTCTATTAATATTATATACGATGTAAATATTATATGTAAAGTACATTTGAGAAAAGTATAAATCACAAATGGAAAATGTATAGTTTATAATAATTACGAGAAGAATGAACGAATAAGAACATCCGAATGATAAATGTTCCAACTAAGATCAAAGAAGACATTAGTTTATATTTATATAGGTATGTACTTAATAATCTAGTTAAGGAAATATCCGCGAGCCAGTATAACAACGACCATACCGAGTCTAATTGACTCTCTAAGGAGACGATAACAATGGCCAACGACGAGATCGTTCTCCTGGCGAACGAATTACACAAAATTCGCTAAATAAGAACCGTGTTATCTCGTTGTCTTTGTGAAAAATCGCTGAGCACGGTGGTGTGTGACTGTATAATAGCAAAGGATTTATAGTTGGCGAAGAGACAAGAAAGGAAGGAAATGAGGGGTAGGAAACGTTTCTGTTCTAGTGCTTCGAATACAACATTTTATAATATCGAGACTACTAACATTAACAAGAGCTATTTCTCTGCAATTCTGGACTCTATAAATCCTCTTTCTACTCGGTGCTACTCGGCGGTTTGAACGAAAAGACGAGAAGGGTGAACGTTTTAACAGTGAACGAAGAAAAGAAAGAGAATGAGAGAGGAAATAAAAAAAAGAGAATACATAGACGTTGAGAGTAAATAGGGCGAAAAGGGGAGAGAGAACGTTTATTCGAGAAAAGAAGAAAGGTGAGGGTGGTTGGCGAGCACTCGAGTCGATACGAGACTCGTCGAGGTTTAATAGGAATTATGACTGCGACGATACTGTCGGCGCTCGTCGATGAACGAACCGAAAGGATCCTGAATGGTTCGTAATTAATATGGCTTTTTGTTCGCGCGAAAGCACTTTCGTTGCCAGCTAGACCGTCTTTCTTCTCTTATATAGGGGCAAAAAGCGAAAGTAAACTCATTTACACGTACGAGACAATTGCCGCAATTAGATATATGTCAAGATTTTTATTGAAAAGATTCGTTAATGATATTTTTTGATACCGTTACATTTGATACCGTTATCGTTTTCTTTTCTTCTTTTTTTTTTTTACGAATAGTCGATGTTTTAATATTATTGAATGATTAATAATTCAAGAAAATTTATATTATATGTGAATAAATAATATCTAAATCTTACTAAAAAAATTCAACTCATCGTCAATCATTTCTATCTTCGCGTTTAATCGAAAGAAAATAAAACAATATATTTCTAAGGATTTAACCTTAGAAACATAATTTCAAACTAGTTTATTTAAATCCTCGAATGAATTAAAAGCTCGACAAGTTATTACAGGTTGATTTGATCGAATCGATGAATAAGAGGACTATTGCCGATAGTAGTTATGGAGGAACCTACCTAACGAAGTGAATCTACTCGAAGAAGCATCGCACAAAAATAAACCGCAACAGTATTTTTCTGCGGAACCGCAAAACGGCGTACAAAGTGTAATTAACGACAATTATCGTAACACGGTTCTACCCGACGCCATGTTAAATTGCTCTTGCAACTTGTCGAATTGAACTAAACGCTTGGTTATTAATGAATGCCGATACAAGACTAAGCCTATCGTCTGCGATCGAACAAAAAATGTTTCTTATCTATTCGTCGGATCGGTCTTCTCGTTCGATAACTCCAAAAACAGATCATTAAGAAATACTTTTTTCGTGAATGTTTCGATAGCGTGGTGTTAAGAAATGAAATATTAAATGTAACATTTGATAACTTATCATTATATTGATCAAACTATGAGAATGCTCAAACTTTACTTGATTGTACACCTTTTCGAATGCTTAATTCATTAAAACAAACGTCACGTACAGAGTTTATATCTAAAACAATAAAAATAAAATAAAAAGTTATATTTCATAAAATAGGCTTATTAAGATCTTAATTAAAGGTCTTTCAAATGTTAAATAACATTACTCGCAACGTAAACGTTAATCAACAAAATTCGTTGAATTCGTTGGAAAGAAAAGATATCAAGTTGCAATGGGTTAAGCGTATCATACTCTTACAATGGTAACCGTATAAACAACACGATACGGAAGAAATAGGGGAAGAACGAAACGATAAAAGTCCTTTTCAGAAATGAATGAGATCTGTTAATTGGCGTTTTGTTTTGTCTCAAGGCTCGGAAAGCACGCCACGAGAAACAACGAGGAAACGAAAATGAAAGAAAAGGAGAAACAGACCAAAGGAGAGGAGATAAAAAGTTTCGCGTTGGTCAGGACGCAAATTAATAAACGAGATTGTCTGTGGACTGGTTTGTTGCCAGCTACTCGAGGACTGCTCGATCGCCCTCGCTTATCATTATCATTATCATCATCATCATCATCATCACCACCATCATCATCATCATCATTGACGACGTCGTCGTCGTTGTCGTCGTCGTCGTTGTCATCCACCCCGACTACATTTTATCTACGATCGTTAATCGCCTTTGAGTGGCACTGAAGTGTCCATTTACTCGCTATGGCGGCCCTTCGAGTGTCAATTCGCTATGCTACTCTTGTTACCACCTACCCCTTCTCATTCACTGACTCGACTTGACTCGACCTAACTTGACTGGATTGTCCTTCATCCTGTTTCTCATCGACTTTAACTCTTATGAAAAAGGATGATATACGAGATTGGATTAACTATCTTTTTTTTGAGGTGGGGGGGGAGGATTTCTTTCCTTTTCTATATTAATCGACATTGTAAAATAAAAAATATTTTTAGAAGAGTCATTTATTTAAAATACGTATATAAACAAATGTGTGGCTTTCATGTTAAAATTTATAACATTTACGTAAATATATATATATACGTTTTAATATTTTTAATAATATCTTTAATATATACTTAAATAATACTTAATAATAATTTTATATTATATATATGTGGGACGAACGCCTCCATGCCAAAACTTGTTAAGCATTCGTGGAAGGGAACTGGTCGGTGGGCCCTGGATAGCTCAATTGGTTAAAGAGCAGTCGCCCGGAAAGCGAAAGATCCGTGGTTCGAGTCCCGGTCCAGTCAGTCCAGCGGTCCAGTTTTTTTTCACGAATCTTACATATATTATATAACAAAAAAATTTCGTTTTACTAAGTACTTTGAATACAATTTATGCTTTAATCTTTACTTTCTATTCTCTATTATTTGCTTCTCCTATAACTCTTACATATATTGGTCAATTCAGGATTTACTTCTTTATTTTCTTTTGCACCTTTTATCTATTATATAGAAAATCGAAACATGTTCCATAAATCAATATCCATAGCTATGGGAAAAGAGTGAATCGAGTAGACGAGTTCATCGTAGATTTACCGACCAAAACTCGATTACTTTTCCCTCGATCATCCGCTTTACAGTCACTACTCAACTCCTTATATACCCCCATCATCGTTTTCTCCTTTCGCCATCTTCTTGATCGAAAAGCTTGAACGAAGCTCTTAGAGAATAAAACTTTCGGAGGATAAACTAACGTATCTAAATATCCGTACTTTTCTTCTTTTTTATAAATTAGTCAAATCAATGTAATAAGATTTGTCATTAAAAAGCGGCTCGAGTACTTCCAAATTTATATTCAAAGAAATAAAACACATACTTACTTACAAAAGTTAGGAAAAAAGGTAATTCTTATTTTATAATTTTGTAATCGATCATTCTTTGAAAATATGCCGATTATTACTACGGTTTACTTAATCAAGCATCATTGATCGAGGACCACCTTCATTTTTTTTTATCACTCCTCCACTACTCCCCCCTACTACTTTACTCTCATCAACACAGCGAACGATAATTAGGCGAGCTCAACCAAGTGGAATTTTTAATTGGCGAATACTCGCTGGAAAGGAATTTCTTTTTGTTCTATCCTTCTGTCTCTCTTTCTCACTTTTGGTACATTTAGAGAAATAGAAAGAGAGAAAGTGAGATGGAAAGAAAGAAAAAGAGAGAGAGAGAGAAAGAGAATCAAAAGTTGTAAGCGCTTGAAAGCTAATTAAATTGGCGAGGAAGGCGCGGCAAAGTTGCACGAAGCCAGGACGAAAGAGTTCCTTCCTTGGTTCCTCCGAATATCTCGATCCCATTGGCAAAACTTTGAAACTCGACTCATTCTATCGCATGCTTTTCTTTGGATCGAAACAAACTCGAGAAGAATGGAATTTGAGGATGCACGTTACGAGACAAAACGAAACCGCAACGACGAGCCAAAGTTCGAATCACTCGAGACGAAAAGCTCAGCGTGAGAGTTAAACGTTAGATTCGTGTTCAAACGCTCGTAACTTATAAGCTTATTCAAAGTACAAAGTGTTAACTTTCTAATACCTTAGAGTAAGAAGAATATCATTCAAATTTCTACATTAACTTTAATCTTAGCTTTTAAATGGACCTAATAAATTATAAATATATTTTCTTAATCCAATTGAAGAGATATAACCTCACAGGTTAGTGGTACGTATGAAACTGGCAAGATAATACGGTAGACGACGACCTTCTTAACGTCTAAACGCAAGGAAATCCTTTCGAGGCAAATCGGCTTTCAGAATTCGTAGCTACTAAGATGGGTTGGTAGGATAGCTGCATATGTATGTATGCATGTATGTATGTAAGAGGCAGCAACCTCGAAGAGAGCAGAGGAGTACAGTTTCCTTCTTCTACCAAACGTTGTGCTCGTCTCCGAAAGGATAAATCCAACAGCAACTGGCGTCTGAGGCTGCTTTCCGACGTCCTTGTCAGGAATTGTTTGGAGATCCACCGTTGAAACTCGTGAACGTCTAGCAACGTTGTCATCGAACGGCTTGCAAGGCTGCGAGCGAGTTCCACTTTGACGCATGTGTTCTGCTATCTCTTCTCCTCTCCATCTTTATCATTCCTCTTCTTCCCAACCTCCTACTTGTCTAATACGAACTGACAAGTATATCCAAAAACTTTGTCGAACCATGGAAATCGTTTCACCACGCCTGAAGACCTTGCGCCAATTAACTATACTTTCATACGAAACTATTATTACTTGAACTTTCCCTTGAAATAAGATATTTTTATTTTTCTTTTTATTCTTATTCGTTAATCAACGTTTGACGAGGCCCCTAAGGCGCGACCTCATTCTTCATTTTTTTATTATTATTTAAAAGAACAATTTCTATTTCAGGTCAAATTTTCTCATGTTCGCGTTTGCAGTTAGGTTTTTAAATTCGACCCAAACAAATATGTCTAGTCTGTAATTAGATTTATGAAATATATCATATAAATTTATAGCAATGACGATTATATCTGCGTACTTATTCTGCTTTAATCAAAATTTGACTACTTTTCTCTCGCCTACCATCGAATTTAATCATATTTAATCGATTACGCGTGTATAGCAAGACGTTGATTTATTTCAAATAAACGCTTATAAAAGCCCTCGTTTTCTCTTCCGAGAGACAAATAGCATCATGATTATCATAGAATCTACCATAATGTATCTCGAATGCGTCATTGTATATGCGTTGCCATTGATTTAATGTCGGAGACTCACTTTTAACGATATCCTAATGCGTAACGACAAATGGCCGATTAACGTAATTAATCAGAATAAAGAGTAGGTTCCTGACGTGCACGCAATGTCACTATCTCAACAATGAACATAAAGCGAGAACGATTTTGTTCTTCCAGATCGATTCTTTTAACGGTTCTAATTTGTTCCAACCATCGTTGAAACTTCCTGGGGAAACTTAATTATTTGCGAGAAACCACCACCTACCTTATGACTATATAAGCAAAATTAACATTATAAGAATTGCAATAGATAAATTTAATAAACGTAATCAAATTAAAATATCAATTATTCAAAATATTTAGTTCCTATTTAAAATAAATTTTAATAGCACAGCATTTTGATTTGAAAATAAAAAATAAATAATAAATTATTAAATAAATATGATAATAAAAATTTAATAAAAAATTATGTGCAAATTTATGTGATAGAAAATAATTATTCGTTACAACTTAATTACTAAACAAAACGATTCAAGTACTTCAAGCATTCATGTATTTCAATTACAGTATAATTAAAGTAATATGTTTAAATTACTCTTACGATCGATTTGTCGGCAATAAAGTTCACATCCTTTTAATATTTGAACGAGTTAACTATTATACTCAAGAGAACGATCCTACAAAGTTATCTTCTACACCGCGCACTTGACTTTGAGTGTATTACGTAAGGACCAATGGCAAGTAAAGAAATAGAGATAGAAGGAGAGAGAGGGAGGGGGAGGAAGAAAAATACTTTAACTGTATACAAATAACAAGTGTTTGTTCGCACGCTAAGCTATAAAAAACATCCGTATACGCGAGGTTGATTTAAACCATATAAACAAATGTCTATATTTCCCTATCTCTCTCTCTCTCTCTTATTCTCTTTCCTCTCTTTCTCCCGGTTTGCCTCCGTTAAACCGTCGAATATGTTGGGAGAATTCTGGTTGTTGGTCGGTGCCGTCATGCGTTCGACATGTACCATATGTCACGCGTGAACCCACGAGGCCGCATATCGATCGAACAATTCCACAAAAGTATTCGGATTACTTTTCGATATTCAGAGCATAGATGACTGAAAAATACAATTCGCGACGTCTTTCCAAACTATATTGCTTTCCTAAGTAGTCCCTCCTGTGTTTCTTAAACATTTTATCCTCCCATATTTTGAATTGATAAAGTATCAAGAATAAAACGACAGGTTTCGTACTATTTAAAAATGATTGATTTTATGAAAAATAAAAATACATAGAATTAGTTAACAATTGGATCAAATAAAAGAATCGAAAAAGATATTGTAAAAAGCGAATATCGAAAATGTAATATTAAAACTTTCATTCAAAACTCGACGTTTTTATTATGTTCACTGATTTATTAACCGAGTTATTTCTAATATGAAATAATAAAAAGCGCTTGATATATCCATTATTTATTCGTATCCAATTGTTAAAGTATTAATATTATTTTAAAATTACAATTTTTGTGTTTAAAAAAGGTGTAATTAATTACCGATTAGTATATGACTATTTATAATAAATAATATACAAATCGAGAATACAAAATTAGAATAAAAATCATGCACGTAAATATTAAAACGCGTTATCTCGAGAAAATATTTTCATGTGGAATGCGAGCTCGCTCGGGTTTGCAACAAGATAGGTAGTAAATGCGAGAGAAAGAGAAAGAGAGAGAGAGAGAGAGAGAGATACGAAATCAGCGATATGGAAAGCTGCCATGAACCATAGAAATAAAGCTGGTCTATGCTCGAGGATTCACAGTATCGGTTTCAGCCTTGTGCACCAGGTGCTCACAGCCTCGCATATTCGATTGCAAATCACAAGCATACTTCTCGATCGATGCATTAATAGCAATATATATTGCATTTACACTGACCATTGAGCGTGAGTACAGACATTCCTATTCAATGAAAATCGAACTCTCCTCATTCTCTTCCTCTTTCTCCAATCGCGATTGGATTTTCGCGGATAATGAATAAATAAGTTAGATCAGCGTTCAATATAATGAAGTTCTTTTCTATTCTAAGGTATCTTCAGAATTACATTTTTTCTTCTATATATATATATTTTTCAATATTTTCGTTTAATAAAATCCTTGAAATTAGTTATCGATTCTAAATGTGAAAGAGAAATAAGTATCCAATTGTAATAGTAATTGATTTTGACCAAAACTTTTTATATTGTAAATTCATTTAATAAAAATTAATATTACGAATCAATTCTATTAACACAAAATATCCACATGAAAATAGAGACTCCTCTTATCGGTGCACTTGCCAAAACGCGTCTACCGTGTATATCTATGTAAAATGATCGATAGATGAATTTTGGTAATTTTGAGGCATTTCATTAACATCGAAATTAGAATTTATTTGAACGCAAACAATCTCGTTGATCGCAAGATTAATTGTTTATTTGTTTCTACGGGTGTTATGGACACACATCAGCAACGATTCAATAAATAAATAAAATATCGAGAAAGAAAGAAAAACAAAGAATTGAGTTTCAAATTTTGTTTGTTTTTTGTAAATTTTTTTATTTTTCATGCTTTCCTTTTGTTCCACCTGTTTAATACGGTTCGACATAAATTTCCATTATTCTTTCCTGACGGGTCATCCTTTTTCTAACACGACACTAAAAATGCTAACTGACAATGCCAGACCGTCGAACAAGAATCATTCGTTATCCGAAACTGTTCGAAAATATTGACAAAAATTTGATCATATTTCTTAGCTTATTTTTCCAATACATGCTATATGAAATACGTGCATATTATAATCGATATACATTTTCGTAGCGAAATTGTTCCATCTATATATACAGGGTGGGGCAATAACTATTAGCACCACAGATATCTTCGAAACTATAAGGTTCACAGAAATATTTGCTGAAATAAAATTGCACAGTACGAAGGGGGCCATCCGATAGCGATAATAGTTTTTTTACAGGTGGAGGTTCTCTGGACATTTGAAGGTCACCTCCATTTTTTCAAATGGATCGGTATGTTTTTGTTTCTGTATCATGATAGAGGAGCTTAAAACGAGTTCAACGACCTATCACATAAGGTCATTGAAGGTCATAGAAAGTACATAAAAGTGATAATTATTTTATCAATGGAAATTTGAATGGCAACATCTACGCTAATTTTATCAAGGATACATTGGGTCTTCTGCTAGAGGGGTTACCTTTACTTACACGACAAACCATGTGGTATCAACATAATGGATGTCCAGCACATTATTCATTGATTGCACGAAGAGAACTCGATGAAAAATTTCGAAATCGTTGGCGATAATACTTACAGTTTTGGCAGTAAATAAAATTATACGTTTAGTAGGTGTTCGAAATGATGACCATCAGTATCAATGCAACATTGGATTCTTTTTACGATTGATTGACTTGCAAGTCTTACAGTGTCAGAACTTATTGATGTACAGGCTGCAATAATTCTTTGTTGCATGTCGTAGAGTGTAGTTGGTACTTCTTTGTACACTTTATCTTTCAGTGTTCCCCATAGAAAGAAATCTAGAGGTGTTAAGTCTGGGGAACGAGCTAGCCACGATATTGGACCGCTGCGTCCAATCCAACGATTTCGAAATTTTTCATCGAGTTCTCTTCGTGCAATCAATGAATAATGTGCTGGACATCCATTATGTTGATACCACATGGTTTGTCGTGTAAGTAAAGGTAACTCCTCTAGCAGAAGACCCAATGTATCCTTGATAAAATTAGCGTAGATGTTGCCATTCAAATTTCCATTGATAAAATAATTATCACTTTTATGTACTTTCTATGACCTTCAATGACCTTATGTGATAGGTCGTTGAACTCGTTTTAAGCTCCTCTATCATGATACAGAAACAAAACATACCGATCCATTTGAAAAAATGGAGGTGACCTTCAAATGTCCAGAGAACCTCCACCTGCAAAAAAACTATTATCGCTATCGGATGGCCCCCTTCGTACTGTGCAATTTTATTTCAGCAAATATTTCTGTGAACCTTATAGTTTCGAAGATATCTGTGGTGCTAATAGTTATTACCCCACCCTGTATATAAAAATTCAGTATCATATTATATGTCCGCGATGAACACCGAAACTACTCAACAGATCTTAATAAATCTTCTTTTTATTTTGTCTGATTTTTTTCAACTTAGAATATAGGATAGTTTTTATTGCGATCAGTTTTTATTTTAGATTTAAGGATTTATTATTTACAGGTTATCTAAGTTTCTAGGTTCTGTAAGTATTCAATATATGACACTGTATTACAATTTAATTATTTCAATTTATTCACTTCACACGTTTTTGTCAGATTTTCATATGACATAGCTAACCTTGCTTTTTATATTTTAATGCAGTCAAATTAATATTCACTTATAATTTTGGAGAGTTGAAGTTAGGCAGAAAACAACATAAAATTTTTAATTTTACATTTTATCATCTCATATTTGAGTATAGTTTATTTGAGTATGTTATATTACAATATTGTAAATGAATTATTTACAAAGTTGCAAATTAACAATATATGATGATTTAATTTTTTAACTGAAGTAAATAACGTTGATTTTTAGCAATTTTAATATGATTACTTTTTTTATTATAAATTAAATAAATTAATTATTTTAATTTAATCAAGCGATAATTGGTGCACAATATTTTTCGTTAACCTGTCTTTTGCTAGCATAAATAGATTATATAATAATAAATAATAAATAGATAGAGATGTATAAAATGTAAAATATAAAATTTTATGTTGTTTTGTGCTTAATTTAAATTCTCTGAAATTATTAGTAAATATTAATTTGACTGCATTTAATAGTTTAATATTATATTAAATCAACGTTTTATAACAAAGTCATAGTAACGCGTGGCCGTTGAAATATATATTTAATAAAATTATATAATTAAATCTATCTTAAAGTTTTCATACGAACAAAAATAATTGTATAGTATATTTCTACAAAAATAACTCAATGCCAAACCTCCTTTTGATATTCAGTAGTTGAAACAGAAATTAATCAGACACCGACGACGTCGAGAATTAACTGGACGATGAAACACAACTATAATTATTTTTTGACAATATTCTTAAAGCGACATTAATTTCTTCAAATATTTTAAACGAATATTATTTTCTTCATTTTACATTTAACCAGAGAGAACAAGGAAAAGAGAATTTAATGAGATATGCGGTTACAAAGAGCCACTCTAAACCATTCCTTAGCGAGATAACAATATCTAAATTTTCGCCAAGATCTTATGTTTAAAATTACAAATTAAAGTAAATAATGAGACAATTAATTTTTGCATTAGATTATTATTATTTCCTTGAAAGTCAAGAATCTTAAAATTGAATTTTACCTTTTCGATAAATAATAAACGTTATGTAACTATGACTCGATGAACATATTGTTTAAGCACGTCACTTCAGATACGGTTAAAAAACGAAGGAATGTAGTCAAACTGAGGTGGCAGTAATAAAACCGTGACGTAACAAACATATTAATTAATCCAGTGTCAGGGATTAGTATGGTGCTAAAGAAACACGTTGTAACGCTGTTACTCTAACCGTATATATGCGAAAGAGCGTGCAGGCGGACTCGCTCGACCATAAACTATGGCGGTTAACGTTATCGTCTTCCCGGATCTCCATCCCTCGGCAAACTGCTGCAATTTAGTTAACGCTCTTCCATCTTGGAAACATGTATGCTACCAAGGAAATTGATATGGTCCTTACTTGATCGCTTTACGAAATGCTCACCGTTCCATTATTCTTTCTGTTTTTCTTCTTCATATCTTCTCTTCATATCTTTCTAATCGCAGGTAACCTGCCTGTCTGTCAATCTGCTTATCTACTTGCTTTTTCTTTTATCCAATTTTTCTCTCTTCTCCGATTCTTTTTTTCTTATAGTCAAACTTAACTTTCTACTATAATATTAGCATCATTTCCAAGAAAGTTTACACGAATCAGCTTTATATAATTATCGTATCGTTTCTTTCGTTTTTTTACCAATATTTGTAATTAAATCATTTATTATTCGTTTGATTATAAAAGAAAAAAAATTGTTTCATTGGTTCTTTCCCTCTCTTTTTTTCATTAAGATAGCAAAAGAGTGAACATGGGTGTAGAAAAAAAAGCAAACTATAGGAAAATTCAGTCTTCGTAACGAGACATTTGGAAGGGAACGAAAACGTTGCTTGTTTGTCGGCCGTTCGTGGTCCAGACAGTACAAACACAGAGGGTAAAAGGGGTGAAGGGGTGAAAGGGTGAGAGATGAAGAGGAGTAAGGGGAACGTAACGGCAAGCGATTGTGCGCACGTCGTGTCCCGAAAGCAAATTAAAAATCAATTCCAACGGCAATCCCAAAGTGTCGAGGTGCGTCGATGAGATTCGTCAACGAATATAACAAGTGAAACTCGGTTTTTCCTAAGAACCTGAAAACCTTCGAATCAATTACATAACTTATGACATCGCGATTTTGCCTAAAATCTTTAACTACATTTTACATTCTCTAATTGTTTCTATCATTTCCTTTTACTTTAAAATAAAATAGAAATTATCGTATTTACGTACATGTATATATATACATATAGTATAATATATACATGTCGAAAGACGAATGTTCAAGTAAAACAAAATGTCTATTGGAACATGTAAGCATTCGTTAATTATGGCATAAAAATGTCTTTAATCTTCGAATGCGCGTTTAATTGAATAAGGATAGTATGTATGAATATTCGTAAACGTTTTATTTCCTAATTTCCTATCACAACCAACACGAAAATCATAACAAATATCGCACGAAATGACACGCGAGAGTTAATCTTGTACACCAAAAAATGCCAAAAATAGAAACTATTTATAAAAAAGAAAGAAAAAAATAGAAACTAAATTAAATTAAAAATAAATTTAAAAATTCTTGTACGATCCGAAATGATCGTACGGTAATTAGATGTAGTTAAATCGCGCGCGTCCGATTCTATCGATTAGAACTATAGATCGATACTCATTGCGAGCATCGATCAACTACCGGCAACTATCGAAGCGCCCTTCTAGTTACCCCCACTTCTCGTATCCCCACTTCTCACTCCTAGTGCGTACGCCCTGTTGGGCCAGTACAAAAGGACATTCTTTCATTCCATTACTGGACGCCTGTGAATATATATCTAAATCAAAGGAGTTAAGTTAAATTAGTTAAAGAACGTAAGCGAAGCGAGCGAGAGGTGAGATCTTTCCATTATATACATTTCACATCTACGGTATTTTCCCGCGTGGTAACACCACGTGGTGGACCATCATTGTTATAATTAAATATCATCCAGGGTTTTTATGCCGCAAGGCTTTTCCCTGACGAGCCAATAAAAAAGTCATTGTTTCTTTGTTTGGCTCAATCACATGTTTGATTAATTTTATTCTAATCCCTTCTTTCTCATCCCCAGCAACTAATTACCAGAGGACTTTTCATTGAAAAATCTTTTGGTCATAACAATTCTTTAATTCGATTTTCTAACAAAAAAATACGAACGTTCATCATCCTTTTTTGATTTTCATTCCATAATAAAACGACAAATTTCATCCGCCTCGCGCGTCTACAATCCAATTACAAGTATCACCGATCGATCGAACAAAATGTAATCCTACATATAAGCTTTACTTTTTTAAACGTTATTATGCAAACGAAGGGTTCTCTCTTTCTCGCTATTTTTTTTCTTTTCATCCATCTCTCTCTCTCTCTCTCTCTCTCTCTCTCTCTCTCTCTCTCTCTCTCTCTCTGATATATTGCACTTTCACACCTGGCAATCCATTAAATGTAAATCATATTAAACTTTGCTCGCATCCCGAGTATGAATATCCGAACAATAAACTACGTCCTGAATAATCAACGATATTCCTGGTATAAAGAATGGCACGTGTTTGTTAAAATTAAACCTTGCAAACGTAATCTCACACAATTTCGTACAATAATCAACGATATATTTTTGCTATATAAAGAATGGCACGCGTTCGTTAAAATTAAAACTTTCTAACGTAACCCTGAACAGTTATCTCATGTAAGAGAGAGAGAGAGAGAGAGAGAGAGAGAGAGAGAGAGAAAGTACACCTATTTTACATGTAAACAAAACAAAACGAACAAAAAGTAATAAAAGTATGAAAAGTAAACGGTGATCGTTCGTCTTTTTCTTACTACGATTAAGAAAAAAAAGAAGAATCCACTTAATATCCAACGTTATTAGATATCGATTAGTGCGTTAAACTGGGTGCAATCGAATGGTTCGACGATCTCGATTAATTTGCGAAAAAGTGACTCGACAAGCCTGCTTGTAAAAGGACTGCGGTAACGAGTCATGGAAGAGTTCTACCAAGTCTGATATCCAATTGGAACCGACAGGGTCGCGTAAACGTTCCTAAAGTCCTACTACTGAAGGTAAATGCTGAATCTGCAAGAAAGAGAGAGAGAAAGAGAAAGAGAGAGAGAGACTTCTCTAGTATTTTCGTCTTTAAAAAAAGCTAAGGGAGGAGATGGGTTGGAGAAACGCTTTATCTTCCCCTCCCTTCCTCCTCCTTCCCTACCCCCACCGCCACCCCGTTCTCTCACTCCATCTCTCTCCTTTTCTTTCTTTCTTTTTTCCTCTCTTTCTTTCTCACTCTTTCTCTCTCTCTCTTTCTTCCCCCTACGAAACGAAGTTTTCCAGGGAAGTAAAGTCATTTCGCTCTAGCAATCTAAGTTAAGTGACTTTCGAGTGGCTCAGCGACGAAACTCAGCTCCGCTTCGGTCTTCGGCTTCGATCCTCTTCCTCGTCGTCGTCGTCGTTGTCGTCGTCGTCGTTGTCGTCGTCGTCCTAACGCTAGTAACCCTTTATCTTTCTATGCACCATTCTCTATTCTCAACGATAAAATCCAAAATGCAAGAGTATTACGCGATCCATTAGGCGGGCGCGTCTTCGCGGAGTTTTCTCGCATAAAAGAAAAGAAAACTCGAAACTTTCGTTCGGACTATTTTTTTCTATTCCGATCACCATCTGTCCTCTTGTACCACTTTAAAGATTAAACGTCCTGAGCTTCTACGCCGTACCCTTTTGCTTTTCCCTTTTTCTTTTCTATCTTTTTAGTTTTTCTTTTTTTATTTGCTTTAGTTTTCTTGTTTTGCAGAAATATTCGGTAGCAGATAAACAGATAGATGTAAATGATTTATCGAATTTTGGCAGAAAGCCATGGGATAAGCCATGAGGAATTACGTACGTCCAGAGAACGCGTATAAAACGTGAAATACTCTAGATCCGAATAACCGATCGACTTTACCATAAATCAAATGCGAGAAAATAAAGAAAAAGAAAAAGAAACTTTGTAAAAAGTAATATCGTATATAATAGTATTATATTTTATAATATTTTAACGTAAGAGAAAATAATATACAAGCTCAAAGTATGTGAAAACAGATATGAGACGTTTTAGAATTTTTATGTGAAAATAATACTTTAGCATTAAGCAACAAGTTCGCTATTTAATCGTAAATTAAACGATACCATCGTGTAAATTAAAGTATGCGAGAAAAAATAAGGAAAAACGGACGATAATATATAGAAATGGCTTGGAAATGCTCGAGATTGGCTCGATTTTCGAGAAATCACGAGTGTCCAGTCGCTCATAAATACGTCAACGTCTCTTTTTCCTTCCCCTTTTCCTTTCACCTTCTCATACTACCTTTCAACCCTTTTACCCCTTTTTACCGACGGAGAAGGAAAAAGCTAAAACGTCCCGCTCGTCGCTCACTTTACGTAGGAACGGGTGCGGCTATATGAATCATGAGGGTTTGTAAAGTGATATCGAATAGTATACAGAGTGTTCACACGCGCTAGGGTATATATATAGAGAGAGAGAGAGAGGTGCAGTGTATATAGGTGACACGGCCATTAAAACGAACGCCTCGTGCCGCAAATTGCTGATTCAACACTCTCCACGACACTCCATAAACGACGAGTGCCAATTTTGCCTCTCTCTGCCACTATCTATCGCTATATTTCTCTTTTTCTTCTTTTCTCCCTAGCTCAATCAAAACTAACAATAAGTAAGTACTTTTGGCATTTTTAACTTCTTGGTAATTTCGCCCCTCTCTCTCCCTCTCATACTCAATTACTAACTCTAAATTACTTTTCGCTCCTTAAGCTTCTATTTTATTACATTCCCCGACACCATTTTCGTGCTATCAATAGCATTGCGCTTCAATTGCTACATCGAAATAGATCCGTTTTCAAAAACGCTTCCCTTTCGAGCAGCATCCATACTCCTATTTCTTTTATCGGTAGTTCTTTCTGTTTTCTTTATTTTTATCTTTCTTTTCTTCTTTCGCGTTTTCCTACCTGCCTTCTCAAGCGTCGGTAGTTTTCAACCCTTCTGTTGTAATGGGATCTGTTAAAGAGTTCTTCTATAAAAGAATCATTATATCAAACTTTCCTTTTTTTACCTTTTTTTTTTTATTGAGATAACGTTGAGGTAGAAAACGAAGGAATACGAGAAAAGAGGTAAAGAAATCCTTTGAATGACAAGCTTTGTTTTCAGATATATTGAACAAGGTCTGATAAAATTCGAAAAAATAGTAATAATATCTGAACTAAACGAACTTACCCATCAGTTTCATAACTTGTGATTGGCTGATGAAAATGTTGAGGTACGCCTCGCTGCAGCCTATCAAGATTAGGAGAACAAGGAACTTGTATCTCTGGAGATTGCAGGATCCACCCGCCCACCACATTGTCTCACACACGGTCACATGCCACACTTTTTGCCACGACTACGAAGTATCGCACCGATATATAACCGACGCGTTTTTAAAATAAACAAACGATCGTGATCTTATCTTCGATACGATGAATACTTTTTTCACCTTTAACAGAATACATACTTAAAAACTATGTTTCGAGAAACAAAAGAAAAAAAATTTGTTTACAATCTTAGACCAATACCTATTTTTTTCATATTGTTTTCAACTCTTACCCGATTTTCTTTTTTTATATCTGATATGACATATATTATTAAAATCTTTTACAGCAAAAACAATATCAAAAAAAGATTGAGAAAAGGCAAATAAAGAAACAACAAATAGTTTGAGTTTCCGTTGTCTAGAATATATCAAAGTCACGTGGCTCCGAAGATCTACGAAAAAGGACGAGCGGACATAAATACGAACCTAACGTTGCGAACGTCCGGACGCAACTGGCGAACAGCGTACACGGTTTTTCAGGGACGCGACAGGATTCGCGCTTGCGCCTTACGCAAACAGGATAGAGATAGAAAAGTAGGAACAAAGAAAGGAATTGAACAAAAAACGGGATGGAGTGGTACATACTTTGGAAAAAAACGTTCGAACTATTTCACCGAAAACTAATTTCTACTTCTACGATTTGTTTTCTTCTCCATCAAAAATAGTTCCTTTAAGTTTTTTCTTTCTTTACGACGAGTAAATATGTTTTTTTAATTCTTTTAATTCTTCTTTCTTATTTCTTACTATTATTATTATTTTTGATATAACATTCGATCATTCGCACGCCCTCCCGCATTCATGTTTATTCGTTCGTTCGCAAATAAACGAGAAAATAAAATAGCGACTTAACTTGTCATATTTCAACGAATGCAGATGCCTTTCAAATTTTTTTCTTTGAAGCACGAAATTCCCTGCTGACGTGACCCCCAAGTGCGCGAAAAAATTCGGCACCCCTTCTTGGCCCCTTTCATACTCGTCAGAACGGCGCAATATCAGAGACGTCGACGTAAGCTGATCTCGTCTAACGGGAAATTGGGGTGCTAGCTCGAACAAAAATAAGAAAAGAAGAAGGAATAATCTGAGAAAGTGGAAGAAACGTATATATCGTACTGGAGAAGGAAGCTGCTTCTGTCCTTTTTCAAGTCCTTTTACCTTCGTTTCCGTCGATTTCCAATTGTATGCGAGTACTCGTCCTTAAACCATAACCCAACCCGTCGCTTTAAAAACGCTAGAATTTTAATTAAACAGACAGCATTTCGTACTCGCCAACTTCTAACTCTTTCTCTCACCTCTTTTACGCTCTCTTTCTCTCTCTCTCTCTCTCTCTCTCTCTCTCTCTCTTTTCTATTATTACCAATTCCATTTTACTTCTTCTTCTTATTATTATTATTAAAATTCATAAATTATATTATTGCTTTTTATCTTAATCCTTTATCCTATTTCAATCTTTACAGTATATTTCTACCTTTTTACCTGTTTTTTTCTTTTTTTACTTCATTTCATAATACTTTTCCATCAAAAAATGTCGACATTCTGTTTTTACTCATATAACTTTCATTAACTAAACTATTACAAAAGAAACAGAACATTTTTTCTTCTTTGCCCATTCACAAGTTTTGATACCATCCTCAACAAGTTGGAAATTTGTTCATAAAAAAACTCCCCCCACTTTTCACGATTTTATACTCGTGAATTCGAACTAGGAGGGGTGTGGAAAATGTGGTGGAGGAGAAGGTCGATCCGTGCACGCCTTTCGCCACATCGAAACGGGACTTTAATTATACTGCGGGATTAATTAACTCCGTTAAATCCAGCGGAACGTATACCCTCCCCATCTTGGTTTTCTCTTTCTCCCCCCTCTCCTTCTCTCTCTCTCTCTCTCTCAGGGACGACCCGATGGACTACCGCCGTCATCGGAGGGATCGCCAAATAATTAAAGAGCTTTTTTCTCTTTCTCTCTATCTTCTCTCTTTTTTTCAGTTATCCGAAAGGGGGATGATGGTCCCCTGCCCGATTTCATTTCCCATCTTTGCTATCACGCGCACATGAAAACTTTTTAATGACGACAGGGACACCGACAGTTTCATGATCTTTTATTTTTCCGATTCTCCAAAGTTCTAAATATACAAGAAGATTCGTCAATCTAAATCGAGATACACATCAATATCGATCTTACGTAGTTGATTTATAATATAATATTTAATTATAGATAATTATCGTCACGTAGTTATCAAATCTTGGTCATCAAAGTCTTGGTCAACGTTTAAAAACTCGTTTATTTCACTTTTTGTTTCTATTCATTAATAAACAATTTATTTCTTACGGTCGTTGCAATTATATCGGTAAAAGAATTGAATGTTTAGACAAACTTGAGAAAATATATACGTACGCGGGTATTATGTACCTTACTATCAGATACATTCAGATTCATTAAATACTTGTACTATGAAAAGCAAGAAAAAAGGAAAATAAAAAGAAAAAAAGATACAGAAAGAAGAAAGCCCTAGAGAAAGTTTACCCTCACTGCTTTAGTTCCATATATTAGAAGGGAAAGAGGGAAAGAGAGAGTCTCTATTAATATTTACATTTGTATTTCTTTATTCTCCACTTTCTTTCTCTTTTTCTTCTCCAAAGATCGTAGCTCTTAGCAAAGGATCCTGTTTATAATACATTATAAATCTACCTAGTCGTTTCTCCTCAAATAATGGCTCTGCTATTATACTTAAATATCGTCCTTATAACGTCATATAACGAGTACTCATATAATTTTGAATTATTTTATATTACTTTCTTTCGTTTCGTGAATTGCTAATCGCATTTTTTATTATTATCGTATCTTTGTATTATTGGACTATGTTTTTATAAAAATATTATTATTTGTTTGACTAGTTTACATTGTTACAATAATATGAGTATTTTGAAATAACATTTTATCCAATCTTATACATAATCGCATTAGCGGGAACGCCTATAATTGATGAAACGTTCTCGTAATGAAGTAATAAATTAACAAATAAATAAAACTCGATCAACAGGTATATTTGAATAAATCTATAAAAGGAATGCTTATTTCTTTTTTTCTTTTTTATTATCTCTAAATTTTCATGCCATTTATCCAAAGTGGACCTTAGGCAGATACGAGTGTATCTATCAATGAGTGTAGTTCTATCACGTAGATGTTATCTCACAGTAGAAAAAGATAACAATAGATAAGATTAAAATAGATAAAAAAGAATTGTGTTAACTTCTAAAAGAAATAAAAATAAGGATAATAACACAATCAAGCGTTGTACATAATACGTATTAATGATTTAATTTATGTAATTGCCTTTTAATCAAGTTCTCTCCTCGAGTCACTGAAAAATCCGATTTACTCTTCAAATTGATTTTATATTACCCTAAATGGAAAGAACGATAAATAGTGATAGAGAATGATGGTAGTGGTTAGAGTTGTTAATTGTAAGAAATTGTCTTCAAAAAAACAAGACGTTCATCGAGGTGATATCTTGATTTTCGTTCGAAGGGGAATTTGTAACCAAATCTTGCGACCAGTTTTCCCATTTGGCATTACAACCAAACCCATATCTGAGATGAAAAGAAGCTACAAGACAATTAACGATGAATTTTTTTCATTAACGATCAGGAACACAACGTGAGACGTCGAGATTTGAGGCTGAAATCGACGACAGGACTACGAAGAGAAACGAGGACCGACCAGGCGAGAAACGCAGACGGCGTGAAACTAACGAGCTCCTCGAGACAGCTACGCTCCAATCAGCTAGATCATTAACTTCGATAATTAATAATCATTGGAAATCGATCCTTGTAATCGACAGCTTTTTTTTCTTATTATTATTATATTTTTGTTTTGTTTTGTTTTGTTAGATTTTCAACGATTTTCTTGACTAATACATCAATTTTTTTGTTAGTTTTTTTTAGCAATTTTATTATTTCTTATATAATCTACTAGAATGTTCCGGCCACGCGGCCATTGTTATAATAAATATAAACTATTCAGTAAATTATTACAACACATAAAACAATGCCACAGTTACAATGGAATACATCAAATAATAATACATGAAAAAATATAAAAAGCAAGGTTAGTTATTTCATATGTAAATCTGAAGGAAACGTATGATGTAAATATATAGAAATAATTAAATAGTAATACAGCGCTATTTATTGAAAACTTATAGCACTTAGAGACCTAGATAACCTTTAAATAATAAATCCTTTAATTAGCAATAAAAAATAAATATAATTGCAATAAAAACTATCCTATGTACTAAGTTGAAAACAATCACACAAAATAAAAAAAATTTCATTAAGATCGGTTCAGTCAGTAGTTTCGAAGTTTATTGGAAACCAATAATGTGACACACTGAATTTTTATATATAAAGATTATATCTTGTACATAATAATATTCATTTTTATAAGCTTTATATTTGATTTTGTTTTATATTCTCTATTTTTTTCCTTCGTAGTTTCATCTTTGCTTCCATGCAATCAAAATTCTCGTCGTCTTCAAGATATTCCCCAACATGTTTACGGAGAAATTAATGAAGCACCGACTATACACCGTGGATTCTTCGAACGGTATAATCACGTTCGAGTAAATAATTAAATACTCCTAGACGTATCAATAGCGAAGTTTAATACGAACGTAACAGTCAAGCATTCTTGCTGTGTCACGCAAACCGGACGTTTTAATTATTAAAGAATATCACTGATTCTCCAACTAAAGAGTAGTACCATTGTTGGTAAATTAATAAAAATATAAACAAATAAATAAACGTTAAAATATATAATTATTAAAAACGTTTGCCATTTTAACAAATAATCGAAGCTACCGTATTTTAATACGATTTGTATCTCACTTTGTGTTTTCTATACAAAATATAGATTCAAATAAATACACTTGTATACATTCGTACATATATTAACTAAAAATAATTTTACTATATAATTTGTCGAGAGATATTAATAACATTTCTTTATTAAATTACCATCCATCGAAAACTTTGTGTTTGCCAAGGCAAACAATTGGTCGTATTTAGCCATTATTTACTCGTTGTAAAAATAAAGGAAAATAATAGTACCTTATTATTTTCCTTGGGGTAGAACTTTACGAAAGACAATAGACGATTTTTGCCTAGGGTAAATCGCAGAAAATTCTTGCACAGATGGTCGGTCGACGGTGCGAACGAACGCTTTCGCCCAAAGTTTTCGAGTTTTTCACTGCGACGAGCCAAATCGCTGGGACACCGGTGCTTTTTGATGAGAGAGTAAAAGAGAAAAAAGAAATACATATAAACTAACAGAAAGAGAGAGAGAGAGAGAGAGAGAGAGAGAGAGAGAGAGAAAGAACAGACGGAAAATTTCAAACGAATCCGAGGGGAAAACGGAAGCACGGTGTCACCGGTATCACCGATTCGATCGATATGCGCACCACGTCGCAAAATCTAACGAATTCTCTAGTAACTTCGTAGTCAGTTTATACCGTTGCTCTTACACACTAGATAAACTTTATAATTAAAAGTTACATGGGGCTAATAAAAATAAAACCTTTGTTTTCTTCATTTTGTTCTAATTTCAAACAAAATCTCGTGTTATTCTTTACAATGTATAATTAATTCCTACTTAATTGTCTTAAAAAAAAAAATTACGAAAAGAAATAAGTATCCATTTAAATTACTAGATGAAATTAAATTTTGATAAGACGCGATTAGATTTATTGTTAGCAAAACGATGATAGTTGAAAGTATCGAAGGTTTGATAGTTTTACCAAGCAAACACGTTTGTCGATCGGTTAAACGTGCATAATTTTGTAACTAGTTATCGCTATTGCAATCGCGTTTCACTGGCAGCTCACAAAATCGTTCCCTTCGTAATCGAGATGAAACACCTATGGATGATTGTAGAATCACCATCCTAACGCGACCTTTTGCCCATCCCTTCAATTTAGAATTGCGAGACGAGCCAGAAATATTATGGAAATTGCTATCGCTTGGAAGGATGAGACGAAATGGAGTAGGACAGAGGGAAAAAAAGAGAGAAAAAGATGAGAGGAAGAGGGGAGATACGACGTAGAGATTCGTAAATCGAACACATTAAAAGTCCATTATCGATAGTCCCAAAGAGCGAAAGAAAGAAAGAAAGAATGAAAAAAAAGTGGATGAGAAGAAGGAAAGAGAAGAGAAAAGAATCGAGTAGTTCGTTTGACCCTCGACAACGTGTCTCTAGAGAGACCTTCCATCCCTTACTATACCGATATCATCTCTATTTAGAAAAGGATTTTCTCTTTGATAGAACCCAGAAAAAATATAGTTATGTCTATAATTATCGATTGAACATCAAATATCCATAAATCAAAATTTAGCGATACCGATATTGATGTATTATTACGGATATAACAGTGATATACTCTATATTCATTACGTATTATTATATAATATCTATAATATCATATTACGTAGAGAATATTATAAAAAGACATCGTTATTAAATATTATATATGCTCGGAATTGTCGAACTGCATTAGTCGCTATCGATAATTTCCTTCGCAAATGATAGAAACTTCATTGTTCATAATTTTCCGTTACTCCAAGCAAAGGGAAAGAAAGATTCTTTAGTGTTGTGATTTCAAGACTTCCTTTACACTTGAGGACTATTCGATCAACGGTAGCAGCACTTTCTAGAATTAAAGTAGTCTACGTCGCGGCTCTTTTCAAAGTGCATCCTAGTCGGACGTTATTCGATTAAACGACGTTCGCTTCACGTTTCACCCTCTACCAGTACCACCACCACTACCATCACCACCACGACCCACCCACCCACCATTGCCGTCGCCATCGCCATCACTATCTTGTAGAAAATGGAAGAAACGCATTCGTTAACCCCATTAACCGAACGTATGGCCCGTAGAAAGCTGTTTACTATAGTCGAGGAGGATAGCGACGAGGGTTGTGACGGGGTACTCTTCGATTGGAATGCTGCCTGTTAAAGATAAGGGTCGCGACCCCTCGTCAGGAAGGATCGTACAATATGCTAGACACCGCACTGTCACGTACCGGGTGTGCGCTCTTCTACAAAAGACGAAGGACAATTCGAATTCGATTATGCGATCAATTTCCTCAACTGGAAGATCCAAAGATGTACTTACTTTTGTTATATTATAATATAAGTATCTATATTCAAAGGGTGTCCCTAAACATTTTGCAAACGTATATAGTCGATTAGACAGACAAATAAATTCACTATTTTATTTTTGTTTTATTTTTCTTTTTCTTATTCTTTTTTTCAATTTTCTCCCTTCAACTTAAACCTCGCAGAATAGAAAAAAAATATATTCCCGTGTGTAGCTTGTTTCCCAAAACCTAACCAACACCTTACCCGTTGCTCATGATCATCCCGTGTTAGATCAACTGCTTAACTACAAACTATTCCAACGGAGAGAACTCGAAATGCGACTCAACGTGTTGAAACAAATTTAACGGACTTATTCTCGCTCGAATAGAATTCCAACTCGGATTTACTTTTAGCAAACTACTACGATGTTTCATTAAATTCGACATAAAATCAAAATACTTACGACTTCTCTAAGTATTTATCCTCCTAATCGATCTAAAAAAGTAACAGAATTGACTAAAAAAATAAATGCTGCGTAAAGTTGTGTCGATCGAAATTGCAATAATGTTTGAGTATGCATGATTGTACGATGTACGAAGCCATGCTAATATGTACACAATCGAAGGGTGCCAATCGCTTGCGTGTAAAGAGCGGGTACACTAATATACGCATATATTCACACGTACGTAAAGATATATATGTATATACATATCCGCATACAGGGTGTTCTAATTTTAATCATAATAATGGAAAATTTTTGCTTCGAAATAATACATATAATAATTATGTAATACATTTATCCAAAGAAATGTTGGACAAAATTGAAAAGTTTTAAAACTGACAGTCGATTTTCAAATAGGAATCTTTTAATGTAAGGAAACAAAAGTAATCCTAAAAAACAGATACTTTTAAAACTGCTACTAAATGCATATGTTTTTTTCATTTACGAACAAAGATATAATATAATTTTATCTAAATGGACGTAAAACAATTGATTTTTTTTAAATTTATAGAAAAATAGCTTTTCAAAATAGAACATATGAATTAGCGAAACACCCAGTATAAGGGAATATACTCAGTCCCTATATATATAGCATACAAAACGCGTACGTATGTGTACTTTGCACAGTAGAAGGGGGGTGTCCTTATCACCTCGTGCCACATTGACTAAATGCCGAAATACGATTCCGTACTTTGTTTCCACGCAAGGCCGCGATAATTGCACGAAAAGCAGATGAAATTGTGCCGCTTAGATTAAAAGCGGGATGCCCTCTTTGAGAGGGTGAAAAGAGAACTGGGACGAGGATGACAAAACGTTTAGAATAACCTCTGTTTTTTTCTTTTTCTTTTTCTTTTTCTTCTTCTTTTACTTCTCGTTGAAATTCGAAGGTCGATATGAAAACTCCTAATTGCTTCCTTCGTCACTTAAACATCGAGACGTCCAAGCTTGCTACGATATTAAACGTTCTTGTGCAATTAAGAAAACGAAAACGATATTTTTCTCTTTCTCTCTCTCTCTGTCTCTCTCTCTCTCTTTCTCTTTCTCTCTCGATGTCTATCTTTCTTCCTTTTTTTCTTCTTTCATCCGCTTCGCCTTGTTATCTAAACGAGGACCTGCACCAGATCGTTTCGCCCGAAGGGAATACTAATTGTAAATAATATAATGCAATACTCCTTCAAGAGGAATCAGATATTTGATAAATTATCCCATCCGTTATCACAAATGATCCAAATTATTACTGATTATTACTATATATATTGAACACAATTAAATGGTTTAATAAACAAATTCTAAAAACATATGTACCCATAGTTATGAAATGGGTCTAAGTAAAAATTTAAAAAAAAAATGAGTTTATCAGTTATTTCACACTACATTATTTTAAACTAAGTTAAATCAATGTATTTTTCACGATATTTTCAAAAATGAACCGTTAGATAGTTTTGTTATTTCAATATTATATAGAATTCATTAAGTCTTCAAATGTAATCCTTTAAATATTTTGAAACAAGAGATGTATGACTTATGCTTATGGTTAAACCACTTTCTTAATTATAGACGCATACAATATGTGCATGTATAAAACGTAAATCTACAGCAAAATATATTACATATCTACGTATCTGAAAAGAAAAGAAAAAAGAAAAAAGGTAAAAAGAATATATATGTATATATGGGGCATTCCAAGTCAAATCGACCACTTTTGACCCCGACCCCTTTCGATTTTGATGAAACTATTTTAAAAACAAACAGCATTGCTGGAACTCAGCAGTTGCATAGCGTTATACCAAGCAATCTTTTTAAAAATCGGTCTTCTAGATCATTGACAGCTTAATTGTAGTTATCAATTGGCGAAAATTTTACCGTCATGGTTGCAGAGGGTGTTTATTTGTAAAATATTATATTCAAATTCTAAGAAATATACTATTTGTAAATTATCTAAGCGACCAAGAAAATCTAAATAAATTGTTAATTATATTTACTTGAAAAATTGACCATTAATGCACTGCAATCTTTTTGTATTTATAATTTTCGGTAGTATATAATTAAACTGAGGTCATTAAATACATTTAAAAATATTTATATTTATTTAATTAGGTTTATTTTAGTATAAAAACAAAATTAAGGGGAGGGGTAAGATTAATTCGTACAAAAAAAGACATGTTTTTGTGAAAAAAAATCGGCTAAAAAATCGCGTGGTTCTCTTCAAAGTATTCCAATTAAGTGAAAAATTGAAATTTCGAAAAATGCTCCCAGCGTTACCTGGGGAAAACTATTATCTAACGAATGAACTTCGATTTTTTGATTTCAGATGATCCAGTACCAAGTTATGAGGGGCACCGCAATTCTACTTTTTTCCTGAGACACGTCCGAATAATTGTTGCCATTGCCGTATTTTTTAATATTTCTTCGTGAAAATGTTATACAATATTCTTCGAAAGTCATACTTAAATGTACCATTGGTTTTAATAAAGAGATTTAAACTGTGTTGTCACAAAAAGTTCACAAAAACATGCCTTTTTTTGTACGAATTAACCTTAACCCCCCTTAAATGCCGAAAGAAATAAAACAAAAGATTTTAAAATTAAAAAAAAAAATAGAACAAAAATTCGGCCCATCTGGAGAAGGTATGATTTAGGTTTGCAATGAAGAAAGTTTAAAAGGAAAGAAAAAAAAATTAAATATACCAAAATTTGAAAAATTTAAGGTTTTTTCCAAAAAAAAAACGAAATTTCTTATAGAATTTAGATTCAAATAATTTTTTAATATTTTTTTTTCAAAAAGTTCATCTAAAAACAAAAAAAATTTAAATAAAACGTCCCGATAAGTCTATTTTTGAACAAAATTATAGCTATTTGAAAAAACAATGGAACGAAAATTTTTTTGAGTTGGCCAGAAAAATCTGAAAAAATTCTCAAAAAGTTTTTTAATGAAGTAAAAAATGATAAAAAAGTTTCAGCAAAATCGAAAAGGGTCGGGGTCAAAAGTGATCGATTTGACGCGGAATGCCCCATATATATGTATATATATAGAATATCATGCTCGTGTATATAATAAAAAAAAAAATTCAAAATACCACGTTAGTAAGACTAAACATTTTTCTAACAAATGGGGTTAATCAAATGTTAATTGTACGATTAAACAATGTATGTATGTCGCATGTTTTTAATTTTAAGTAGAAAACTCAAGGATACGACGGTATTAGTAAGTAATAGGTCCTATCCCAGGATTTACTTGTTTAAGCCTTAAGGCTTAACGCCTTGCGTGACTCACTTTCAAACGGTCGGCTTATTTTCCCTCGTAATTCCTACTCGCGTATTATTTCACGAAAAAAAATCAAAGCTCGGTATATATGTATACTTTATACATATACATATACAAACTTGAATAACGAGGGAAGTACTTAAATCGAAATACATAAAATTTTGGGAGGGAAAGAACGTCAACAAATTTTCATCATATCGTTAAAAATTATTCCACGTCATCGTCGTTCACTGTTACGAGGCTATTAAATCAGAGAGAAGACCCCAAATTCGAATCCTTTTATAGGATACGAGACGATCGACTAGTCCTGACACTCTTTATTGACTTTCCTCTTCGAAGATATAGTTTTGTGTGATATATAAATACTTGTTTATCCGCGTTTTTGTCCCAAGAGATGCCAACCATTTTGTAACAGCAAAGTTGCTAACAAGGGTCCCGTACGGGTTAACAATCACTGGACGAAAAAAAAAGTAGATAATAAATATAAAGAGAGACAGAGAGAGAAAGAGAGAGAGAGAGAGAGAGAGAGAACAAAAGCTAGGAAGAATGAAAGAAAGAGAAAAACAATTTATAGTTTATTAGCTCCGAGCAAACTAGGAAGCACGGGCTATTGGATAAAAGTCCATTGAAACTTCCATTGCTCTTGGAAAAGGATAATAAAACAGAAGAGAGAAAGAGAGAAAGGAAGCTTGTACGTAATGTAAGAAGGGTGAACGAGTATAGAGAATCGCTAGGAATATATACCCGGAGGTATGTACCTTCAAGAAGAAGGATACTCCTTTCTACATTCAAGTGTGACACTACTATTCCTATTATACCCTATCTACGTTTCCCTATTTTTATCTCTTTATTTTTTTCCCCCTTCTTCTTCTCCTTCGTTTCCTCTTCTTCGTCCTATGTTCCTACCCCCAGAATGGCAAATACGACACGAGTTTAGGGAATTGTTCGATCGTTCGGACAACTTTATTCGCAACGTTACATCGACCACAATAACAAGATTCTCCGGATCTCTGTACTCGACTGGTGTGAACATTCAAACCGATTCCTCGAGTGCAACTTAAACACGAATGCACTTACAATACTGCAATACCTAGGAGATATCTACGAGAGTTACGAATCTTCCTTGTTAAATTTCAATGATAAATTCTGAATATGCGCGTTTACATCGATTACCATTTTAACAATCGATTTGTTTTATATTTAACAAGATATTATAAATATCAGACTTATGATATTAGTCTTTTTTTTTTAACAAACTTCTATAAAAAAAATTACGTTATGCGAAATTAATGATCTTTAGCATTAGTGACCGTAATATAAACAATTAGAAGAAAAAAAAATTAAATCTTCATACGATTACAATCAAATTCTTGAACGAAAATAAAAAATGATATAAAATTATCATCTTCACTCAGGAATGGATTTAAAATAAACTGGTGAAAAAGTAACTGGGAGTGGGTGGAAGGGAAAGGATCGAATGGTGATTGGCCAAAAATTATGTATTCCGTCGATTCCGTCGTTCCATCGTTCCGTTGAACGCCAATTTGCAGCTCTTTACGACTACTACTGAATCTCTCTCACTCTCTCCCTCTCTCTCTCTCTCTCTCTCTCTTCTACGAGACGAAAACTCGTTCTTTCAAAGGAACTAGAGGATTGGCCGAGGAGGAGGGTCATTGGGGTGGAAGGAAAAGGTAAGCCCTCTTTGCCGCGTCGTCGAAATTCAGCCCTGCGAGAACGAGAAGACAAGGGAGAGGGAGAGAGCAGCAGAGAGGACAGGAGAGAGAGAAGGAAAAGAAAGAAAAGAAAGAGAGTGAGGAGGTGGTAGCTTGTGAGAGGGTGCTTTTACGAGCTCTTGGCTCGCTCGAAATTTGTCTGGATGCCATCCGAGTATCCTGAAATGTCGGTTTTCCTTGGCCGCGTTAGGGTCCAACCGGTAGACAGGAAGTAGTAAAAGAGAGTCGAGTCACCCTCGTCTGTCTTCTCCATCTCTCTCTTTCTCTCTCTCTCTCTCTCTCTCTCTCTCTCTTTCGTTCTTTCTTTCTTTCTTTCTTTCTTTATTTCTCTCGTTAAGTCCGGTTTCATTCATCCCGAGTCTCTGCTGCTACACGATGATACCGATTCCATAGTTCATTTTCCCCTTGGCCAGCATGTCCATCCGAACGATCCAACGTACGTATGTATTAGAATAGTATACAGAAACGAGACTCGAATTCAATGATATACTGAGTTACGTGTATATCTTATTTTTTTCTTCTTAACTCGAACTCGAATACCTTTAAGTTGGTATTTTAGATGGCTCGATGTTCATTCAATTTTTTTGTGACAACTTTTTTTCTCTACAAACATTATTTGGCTTGACCTGCTATACAGAGGTTGTATACCAGTTAGAAATATACAGATATATTTTTATGAAATATATTTTAAAAAAATTTTTTTTTAATTACTTTTTTATCAATTATAAATAATAAAGTATTATATTGCCAGCATTTTACTTTCAAATTAATTGGGAGAGGGGGAAAAATAATGAATCATTATTTTAAACCAATTCCGTATCTATTTCTCTCTCTCTCTCTCTCTCTCTCTCTCTCTCTCTCTCTCTCTTTCTTGCTTTTTCTACAAATGATCATTAACGAGCGTTATCCATTTCACGGACCAAAGAAATATTGCCGACGAATTTGACGATTACACGAGAATTCCACGTACGAGATGCATATAATTAAAACCGATGGAACAACGCGAACTACTAATCTCTCCGCAATTACGTGTGTAATTTTGCGAAAGGGGTGACTATAATTTTTCATCGCCGTGCATTTGGCTCGCGTAATTGCAGTTTTCCAACGATATGTCAAGTAGCTACGTGAGCGGATTAAACCGAATTCATAGGACCTCGTGTGAAATTTCACGAGATTTTCCTCTTCCTTCTTCTATCCTTGTAATGGGTATGAGTGAGAGAAAGAGAGAGTAAGAGAGACAGCAACACATTTTATAAACTTTTGACCTCGAAACGTTTTGTCATTGCATCTTTGTCACCAAAAGATTTATCATCGGCTCTTCTCCCTTTCTCTTTCCCTTTCTCTTCCTTCTCCTTCTTTATTCGCTACTCCCTCTGGTAAAGAAGCATTCTTACAAAAGACTAGCGACGTTGCTTGAACCGTTACTTTCTTTCTTTTCTCCTTTTCTCCCTTGCACGTCTTTTTAGAGTACCTACCGTGTCCCTGTTACACGTCACATAAGGACAAAAGAAAAATTGCAAGTCCCGAAGGCGCCAGACAAATTTTACATATCTACGTGTACTATTTACAGCGAATGAGCTACCGGAATTCTAACGATACTTATTTTTTATGCGATGTCTTCTTATTTCTAATAATAAATATATTTCATTGTTTTTTAAATTATTATTAAATTTTACTACTGATCTCATGTGTTATATTTTATTTTATAATTAATGAATAGATATTTACGCGTTGATTCGTTAAATATTGTAAACGTTTTTGTAAAATGATAGTAACATATCATAAATTCGAAATATATAGGATAAAATTAATTGATTATTGGAAGAACAAAAATATCAATATTATTTGCAATTATTTTGGATTATGCAATAAGAAAATTTTTATTCGACTGATACGCGTTAATCGTCTTCGGCTTTGCGATCTCGTAGCAAGACAAGAGGAAAACGTTTACAAACGACTTATCCGTCTTGACGGATTCGGGACGTTTTGCTCGTTACCAGGGTTTCCGTAGTACGAGTAATTACGCACGCCTTCCTACAACGATAACAGGATCTCGTTTCTGGTTGTAAACCGTAATAGAAGCATCTCTCTCTCTCTCTCTCTCTCTCTCTCTCTCTCTCTCTCTCTCTCTTGTTTCTCTCGCCAATCCCTCGTCTTATAAACCGATTATAAAAAATAATATCTTTTCAATTTTTTATAATACATATATGTGCATAAATTTTTCCATCTATCCAATTAATGTTATTTAATTTTTCTATCACCATATAGAGTTTATTTTAATTAAGACGTAACTTATTTTTAAAAAGGATCTGTAAATAAGAAAGATAAATAAAGAACGAATAATTAAAATTAGTATTCTAACGATAAATATCAATTACTAATAATATCAAATCGAACGAATAATTAAAATTATTGAATATTTCAAATAAATAAATGAAATATCGAAACAAAGAAAAATATACTATATTTCGTTGTATATATATTCAATACGAAATTAAAATAAATACGTGAAATGTTTGAGAGGTGGCAATTGCTCAAACAATCCCTCTTACCACCATTTTCATCCGATCTGTTAATGTAGCAAACCTACGCGAGCTGTCCCAGACAGTTTTGAATATTAGATTAAACGTCGGTCGATCCCCCGTCATTAGCAGGATAGTCTAATCAAAGTCGATGCAAAGTTTGAAAGCGTTCAGCGGGAGGTGCACCTTATTAACCTGCGTCGCGTCATATCGTGCTAACCCTCTCGTGCTACGAAAGAGAGAGAGAGAGAGAGAGAGAGAGAGAAAGAGAGAAAGAGAGATAAAACAGTCGCTTATCCGAGTCATCACTCGTCCCTTCTCGCCTTACCGAAACTCCCCGTTTTATCCCGAATCAAGGGATCTTAGCTGTCGTCTTGGTAAGTACTTCCTTTCCTTCCAAGAGATGCCACGAGTGAATCATGCCCTCACCCTCTATACCACCGCCACCACCACCAACGGAAAATCTTTCTCGGTGATTTATCAAAGACTCCAACGACGAATCGCGCATCTCCTCTTACGGGATTATTTATTTCACGAATATAACACCTAAATTGAACTAAGGAGGAGAGTTAGCCGGGTACTTACCCATACGAAAATATTGAAATATTTTGTCTTTATATTCACTCCGTGTATTCATTCTATTCTGAGTGTTTACTTTGACAGGCGTATATTTTGTTTGTTTTATTTATATGCCTGAACGACATAATCGAAATATAAGAATTAATCAGATACTTTGAAAATAATAGCTCTTTGAAAATTGTGGACCGGTAAAACAACAAAATCTTCCGTTCGATATAGTAATATAATAATATATCGTTTATTTAAATATTCAATTTCGTGCTTGAATATTTAGACAAAAAATGAATCTGAAATTCGGTTAGACTACGTAAAATGGTTTATCGTGACTAAAATCTATAAAGAGATAAATAGGAAAAATAGTGGGAAAAAGAGAGAGAATTTTCTTTCTCACTTTTCTCCTAGAAGACGAGCTCATCTCACGAAAGTGCTCTTACGCTTTAGAACGATCGTCCGAATACGACCAGTGAACTGGTAACAATAGCGATCACGAACTATGCTCGAAAAGGTGTAAATGAGGGAGAGGGAGAAAAAGAGTGAGATAGCCTCCTGCAGTTAGATTTTACGGTTATCCTTTACGGTAGCCCCTAGGGAATTATTCGATTCCGCCTTATCTCTGGTTATCGAGCTTTTTAACTAAACCCAACAATGTAGTTTTCGTCCAGAGTTTGTTATTGTAAAGATGCACTTTGATGGGGTCCATACTGATTGACCATATCCATGGACACAGTTGCGTACTGGTGCCTTAATCGATACTCTATGGTATTTATTTATTGCAAAATATCTTTGTAGAATGTGATGTTGATTGTTGTCTCGTTGTTGATTGTTGTTGCGTAGCTGCTTGTAGTTGCGTTGCTAATTGTAGAACAATGCCCCGAAGGTGAGCTGCTTGATGATTGCGTTGCTTGTAGATTCGTGAGTTGTTGCTAGGCTGCTTGCGCTTTTTTCTGCGGTTATGGTGCTTCGTCAGAAGTCAATATATTCTTCATTGTCTAAATGATGTTTGAATGCGTATTCCAAAATACTAGTGGCAGTAATGGTGATGATGCAGGTTTTTCGAGGACTTTTATAGAAAAAAATCAGTCTTCGAAATCCCTTCCTTAAGTTGATTGACCAATAGCAGAAAAATCTACCACCGATGGAAAAACTAATATTTCCTAATAAGTATGGTAGTGGCAAGTATGAACAAAGGAACTTTGTCTAGGATAAGGAATATTACTTCTCTTTGTGGGATTGCATGTGTTTCCGTAGCAAACCGAGACCACTCGAAGAGCCCAATGACGCACGAAGGTATCGTCGCACCGATACCTCTCAAATAATCTCTGGATTTGTTTACCAGTT
Source organism: Polistes dominula (assembly GCF_049000335.1). NCBI lineage: Eukaryota > Metazoa > Arthropoda > Insecta > Hymenoptera > Vespidae > Polistes > Polistes dominula. Next base: position 5,221,963 of record NW_028300966.1, on the reverse strand, counting down.
TTATGGCCTTCGAGATGGTTTATAATATTTCTCTTCATCTTTTAGTTGAGTTTTTACAGTTCCGAACAGTGCTGGAAAATGATTTATGTCTTACGTTGCGTCGCTACGCAACAGATACCACTCTATGAAATCAGGAAAGTCCGTGTTAGTTTTGAAGAAAGAAAAAACCAATCCTTTTGATAAATTTTCATAATAATGAAATTGTTAATTATTATCGTTTCAACGTTGTTCTTCTTTTCATTATCAGCACATATATTTTTGAAAACTCTAAGAAACACGATTGTAAACTTGATTTTGAGTTATAGCTCGAAACGAAAGAAAAAATATATATTTTTTTCCAATATGAGGTAGAATAGTGATTGAAATGTATAGGAAAAATAGTACTAACGAAGGATATTCGCCATTTTGAATACATATGAGCCTTTCACTCCTTTCGAACGAATAATTTGAACACGAGCGACGCTAATTAACGATCGTCGGCTCGAGAGATTTGAATTGAGCCGTAATATTAACGAGAAAGAAACGTTATCGAAACTTTTTCAAATGTCAGAACGAAAAAAGAAAGAAGAGAAAGAAATCCAATAATAATCGAAGAGTTCCGAGATAGAGAAAAAGAAAGTGAATAGTAGACGCTAGTAGTAGAAAAATAACATTTAGGAGAATTTTTTTTACTCAATATAGTCGTCATCTCGATTGTAAAATATAAAAATCCGTATAAATCATTGAGTATATACCTTCTATACACGATTCTTTATCCTTCCCTTATTCAGTAATAGAGATTACTATTACAAAAGAGCTAATATTTGATATTATTTCTTCGTTCAAATTTACGTTTATTATTTAGCTCCATTCATAGTAAATCTATTAGTTCTTCCTTTTGCTTCACTTATTTTTGATAACATTTTTGTACATTTGCCAGATTAATCAAAAATTATCAAAATTCAATACTACTAAATACATAAAATTTGATTGTAAAATATTGAAAATGTAGACGATAAAACTAATATTCAGTTCTTTCTTATAACAACTGGAAAAACCGTTGGCGGTTGCTAGGGAGATAACCGTTGACGATTGCTTATTAAAAACCGTTGATGGTTACCAAGGAGAGGACCGTTGACGGTAACAATTGAAAACTGTGGGAGACCGAGCTTTTTCCGATTTGGCCCCACCTCCACTCACCTCCGGTAGATGCTGGAGTCCAATGAGATTAATATGTTCCCTGCCCCTCTCCAAAAGGGCGTAGGTTACTTTTAGTATAAATACACGTATATAAGTCAAATTAAGCGATTCTCTGTCTGATAAGTTGTTAAGTTCTGTCTGTAAGTAAATCTACGTCTGTTTGATAATCTCTGTCTATAATTCTTTGTATATTTGTATTTCTATCAGTTATTACTTATATGTTATTCTACTATATCAGTTATCATTTACTTTAATATATATTCTTGTTATTTATTATTTTATATAATTATTATTATATATTATAACAATTAGTTATTTTAACAATTTATCTTCCTTTTAATCTGATTCGTTAGTTTCGAAAATTTAGATCTGTATCATTTATCGTTATTTTTTCGATTCATCGAATCATAGTGATCTCCACGTTTTGTCAGAATGTCTTTTTTCTATTTTAAACGAACGTGCATGCAATTGCAATCATAAGCATGTGCTATCGTATCATAAATACTAACAGATTTGCTAGTCAACAAAGCGAAGAGTATTTAAATTCTCTTGCTAGAAAATAATTTCGCTTCTCGCATGCTAGAACGTAGACTCGCTTCGTTACCTCTGACGATTATTGCACCCGTTGCCGTTCGTATAACACATACCATAGCACACACATCGCGTATCGTCCCACTCCGTCCACGAACGATATTAATATCGTCGCGTCTCTCGCGACATTACGTCGAGAAGCAACCTATGTAGTATGCCAAGGAAGATGTAAGTGTTCCTTTCTAGACCCTTTTCCTCTTCCTTTCCCTCTCTCTCTTTTTCTCTCTCTTTCACTTTAGGCTAGGAAGTTATAAAACTTCCAAAAGTGCATTCCCTGCGAGAATTAAACTCCCTCGCCGTGTTTAAATATATTTTTTTTCTATTGAATGTTTATAATGTATTGTAATTACAATATTTATATCTATGGGATAATAAAAGAATATTAACATGAGTTAATATAATATTACTAAAGATTAGTCCACGTCATTTTGGTGAAGGTTACGTTTGAAACTACAAACGATATAACTAATATATATATTGTAATATCTATGAGGTAATAAAAGAATATTAAAATGAGTTAATATAATATTACTAAAGATTAGTACATGTTATTTTGGTGGAGGTTTCGTTTGAAACTAAAAAAGAACAAAACGGCTAAAGAAAAATATAATTAAATGGTTATTTCAAAAGGTATGAAGGTTGTTATGTGAAAGGGAAACCAATGATCGATCTTAATCGTAAAAAGAATCCAGATGCAACCAAGAAAAAAGGTTACACAGAAGACGCGAACTCACAAACTTTTCACATATGTGATACGAGAAACTTTGATTATTAAACTGCATTTCCTCAATGCAAAACGGTTGCAACAAAAATAGAAGAAAGAAAAAGAGAGATTTTTCAAAAACTTTCTGGACGAGCACGATCTGTACTTTGAAAAGTTCCTAATAAAATAAAAATACTACTGATTGAAACTCTGATAGTTACAGTCGAGTTGTAGGTATCTTTAAACTATTGCAGTAATTCGAATAAAATCAAATATAGTAAAGATTGTTTTTTATCTGATACAATTATATCAAATCAATGTCAAGTTTCAAAAATATATTCAAGTTAGAGATTATGAAAGTATATATACTAGTTTGTTATTTTAACAGATCTATATAATTATACTATTAGTTAAGTTAATCGAATTTTTCCAAATCATAATTGTTAGATATAAAAGATACTTTTGTCATTACGATATAGATTTTAAACTCTACTAAATATTTTCATAGTTTCACGTGAAAAGATATAATCAATTGCAGATAAATACAACGACCTTCTTTTACTTCAACGATGTTCGTCGTATATCAATTTTGACTAGAGTAGGAGGGAGGATACGTTTAATTCGTTATAACTATCTCGCTCATTCTACCATACTTCTTACACTTCTCTATTCTCTCCCCCAACTTCTTGTCATATTCAAACCAATATCGCTGTTTCATTATGAAGCGAAAGAGAGAAGAGTGCATAAAAGTGTGGAGTCTTGTTTGCTAGGGAAATAAATTTCATAAGGCGCCATAAAGGCTTCTATAAATATTAGAAAGGCAGCCTTTTTTCCCCTCTTTTGTCGTGGTAAGGCTAACTGTTAGAAAATTGCTTTCGTCTTTTATACCCAACATTGGTGAATACATTTCTTCCAACAAGGTATAGGTAGTGCCACTATATCTTGTTTATTAATAGATCTTCAAACTCACATCAAACGAAGTAGCAAGAAAGTTGTTCTCATCGTGTAATCATTATTTAAAAATGAATCGATTAATTTCGTCGAAAATAAAACAAATGCTTGTTAAAAATTTTGATAGGTCGATCAATCGATTTAAAATGAAAATACGTTTATCGATAATAAACAGGAATTAAACCATGAAATGACAAAAAAAAATTACTTACATCAGAATAAAGGATTTCTTTCCAAACTTATTCTGATTTTACCCCTTCGATCGTTTTAAAAACGTTTTCTGACTGTTAACAACATCATATATATCTTTCAAGATCTCGCATCCCGATGAAATGTGTAAGGGATTACAGAGAAGTTCATTATGGTGATACTGTATTTTGTAAACGTAAGATTCTTTGTGGATTTTGTAAAGATGCTATCAATGACGCAGTTCGTTATTTGGTAAATCATCTTTTGCATTTATTTAATTCCATTAATTTTATGGAAATCGATAGAGATTAATATCTTTAATTATTATTTTTCATTTGATTCGAGTTTTTACCTCCGGTATGCTACGAATCTTTTTGCAAAGATGCTGAACATCTCCATGGATTGTGGAAACAATGGAAACGACCTAAAAGCAGCTCCATTGATGGCAACTATCTTACCAAACATCGATCATGGGTAAGATAAGAATTTATAACAATTGATCGATCTAAAAAAATACTCGTTTTATTAATTAAATATAAAGAATTTATGATTTAATGAATCTCGCTGTATATTTTGTCCACGAAGACTTATTTTATCAGAACGAAGAAAAAATCGAAGGCTACGTGGATCCGAAAAGAATTCACAAACACAAATACCCAATTAACGAATACGATGACCACGACGAGGAATATATTATTAGAAAAAAGGATAAATCTGACGCAAGATATTTGACTAAAAATCGAATTGGTCCAGATAAAAGAAGTGATTCGTTCGAAGTGAATAACTTCAAGGATGTTAAGATAAAAACAGATAGAAAGAAGGTTACAGGAAAAGAGGAGGACGATTCTCGAGGGAGATTGAATAGGAGGAGAGGTCAGGAACGTCCTGGCAAAATGATCCATGATCGTAGGAATGAAAAAATTCCTCTTATACGCCGACCTCGAGGAGGCTGGAAAGAGATCAAAAAGGACGAAGAAATGACTTCTCGTAGAAAGACTGAGAAGACTTATCGTCGATCGGGAGAAGGAAAAAGAAATAAAATGGGCTCGATAGTTGTGCCGAAAAAGGGAGATGTGCTTGACAGGCAAAGCGGATGGGCGTATCGTGACGGTGATGAAGAACCAAAATTTCTTACAAATCGTGAAAAACGAATGAATGTTCCCAAGAGATACGAGGCTAATGACCAAGTGTCAAATCTTCCATCTAAAAAAAAATACAATCAAATGGGTTAGCATTTTTCCTTATTTAGCGTAAAATACCAACCAAATACTTTCTTTTACCTTCTCTTTCTATTTTTCGCGTTACTTAGCAAAATCTTTTTTGTTTCATCATTAATCACATTTCGCCACGTAAGTTCGTTGCAATTCGATAATTTGTTAATCAATACAAATTTGATTCAATCACAGTGGTATTATAAGTAAAATGCAGTTTCTCCTTATAATCTTTTTTCGTTTTTTTTGTTTTCCCCTGTTTAATCGAAGTTTTACGAATGAATAAAATATAATTGTAGTTAGAAGATTGAAAGAGAAATAAAGAGAAAAAGAAGAGGAGGAGTGGGAGAGAAAAGATAAAATGATATTATTTAACTTACAATTAGGTACAGAAAAGTCAACGTTTAATTCAGTACTTGGAAATAGTTTCGATGATAAGGATATAAAGCGCACTAAATCAAGAGGTTCCAAGTTCATGGATTCAAGTTTAACCACTAATGAAGATTATACAAGGACGAACGAGTCACGTTATTGGAATATAAGACCGATTCCTTCGCAATCCTGTAAAAACGATATTGGTAAAAAAAAAAGAACAAACAAAAAAAAGAAAAGGTATACAAAATAAGAATAAAAAAAGAATTATTAACGAAGTACATTTCGAAACGAAAGTACGCGTGTACTACGATCGATCGATTGTCAATCGAGATTCCTTCGAGTGGTTGGCCAATCATATTTCGTAATTAACTCGCCGCATAGTCGAATAATGTGATTTGTAATGGCATCCGTGTGTATGCATATATCCTGTTTCATATCCTAGAGAGATTCCTACTTTGTAGGCTCTCCAAACACGATCGAATACCAATTATCGGACGAGCACTTCGTGAAGCTTGGTTGGACCGTATTGCCTATTAGGAAATTTATGAGGAAAATACCTCTCTACGAAAGCAAGATGGCAAAACCTCATTTGAACTGGTACATATATATTTACAATTCGCATTTCGATAATCACTTGTATTTCGATATTCCATTCCGTCTCGGTTTCTTCTATTATAATAATTTCACATTTTTTAACATTTGTTGTATGTAGATGGTATTTAAGAATTACACATTATACAATATTTTATTATACTTGCTCGTTAGTTACGGCCTACAACATCCCGAGAAGCTCGAGAGAACGCCCAGAATTCTTTCTTTTGCTATATTTTGTATTATAATTTCCCCTTTAAGAAAAGAAAAAAAATGCAATCACGGCCTAAATGAAATTAAAATGAACAAAATTAATGGATATTTACATATGTAGAAAATGCAGATGTCATTGGTCGCTCATAAAATAAAATGTTAGCTCATCGAATAAGGAAAAAAAAAACGAAAAAAAAATATTGAAAATAACTATGAAAATAAGAAGATATACATATGGGTAAACGAAAGGTACTCGCAATTAAATTAAAGTGCTCGTGTAATATCACGGGGATTTACATTAAAACTCTTTTACTAAAGGGTTCTAATTTGAAAAGATAAAGAAAGACGAGATGATAAAAACAAAAAAAATAGGTAATTTCCATAAACGACGTGCTACATTATAAAAGATCGAAAGAAGGTTGAGCTCGTAGAACGTGCCGGAATCTCGTTAACTCTCGTTATTACATTGTTCCTCGAGAATAACTTCTCTATTACTTACTAACGAGTTAACAATTAGCGCGGAATGGAATGGGATGGGGTGGGGCGGGGTGGCAATGGCGAAGGTGAAGGTACAAGTGGTAGGGGTTTTTAGAGGAAGAAGGATAGCGAAACTTAATAAGACGATATTAGCGAGAAGCATAGCGTTTTAATTTACTACGATGAGCGAACTTCTGCAATTTGTCGCAATTAATCGTAATACTCTTCTCTCGTGTCTATTCTTGGCTGTCTTCAGGTTCAAGAAAAACCGATACAAAAATAAAAGATATTACGAAAATGGTGTCACACCCTTCTTGACCTTCCACCCCGATTCAGCAACGGCCGAACTTTTTTATCCCAATGGTCAGATAGCCATCAAAATTGACAAACCGAAAAATCGAGAACGTAATTGATCCCCATCTACCGCTACAATTCGTATATAATATTCATCAAATATCAGATTTGTCCTTATCTTTTAATTCTTTCTCTGTTTCTTTTTTCATTTATATAGATTTAGATATGTATTTTAATATGCTTTGCTTTACTCAAAACATCCTCGATATTTTTCATCTTTTATTTTACTTTTTATACGAACTTAATTCCTTAAACATATTTATATTTTATATAAGATAAAAAAACAGGATAGGAAAGTACTCATAATTTAATGAATTTCAAGATGACACATATACCGTGTTCACACCAGGAGTCAACGACTTTGTGGGTATCGAGAAAAAGCAAAAATTAATTGCAATATTCGATAGTCTCGGCAACGGTATAATTCTAGACGAGAATGGCACTACGAGGTTCGTACAATTAAATAAAAAAAAAAAAAATTTTTAATAAAAACAATAAAAATGCAAAAGCGAAAAATGAAAAGGGGAAAGAAATTTTAGTATTTTTAATCAATGCTTTTTTAATCACAATCTATAACCCTCTTTCTTGATTATCTCCACAGACTTTCTTATAATCAGATCGGGGGTATTTGGAAGGATAATCCCGGAGGATTGCCTTTTCTATGGACCTGGAGTAGCAATGTCGAGGAACCTATCATAGAAAACGTATATTTGGTTGGTATATACTTATCATAATATTAAATATATATTTGTAAGTAGATATATATATATATATATATATCATCTAATAATTTATTATACTATATCATTAATAATTAATCATTGTTACGACATGATAAAATTTACAGGAAAAATCTACGAAAGAATTAGAAAAATTATTATTAACAAGCACAAAAACTCCGAGGATGAGAGAAAAAACGGAGATCACGAGTGTTGATCGAAAACCCGTTGTTAATCTTACTACTGCTGCTGCTGCTGCTGCTGCTGCTGTTGTCGAGGAACGTAAGGAATATCTCAAATCTGGGTACGCATACAATAAAAAAAGTAAATCAATTTACGTTAGAGTATAAATTATTGCTTAAGGTTTTTTTCTTTCTTGGTCAGATTGAAAGATGACAACAAAATTATAAAAATAATCTGTTTGAAGTTAAACAAATATCTAAGTTTTCGAATTCTTGATCGTAGAAATATCAGTTTAAAATTTTTTTCTGGCACTAGAAGCATGAGGTATGTATTGTAGAATAATAATTAGGACAATATGCAGATTTGTTTGGAAATAATCGAATGATATTATATATATATATATATATATATATATGTATATATATCATAGGATAGAGTTAGGAACAATATTAGATTATAATAAACAATTGACTTCATACTACGAAGACATGATAGATTGGAAAAAAGCTGTACAAAGGTACATACATTACGATACATTAGGATACAATTCATAAAATTACTTAACTTTTTATATACGTTTGTTTTCTTCCAGATGTAGATTCCAGAAATGTTGGAATAAGAACTTAGGAACCGATAGTAATACAATTAGAACGATTAATCAAGAGTAATCAAATATAGTATATAGATATGTATAATTAAAAGATTCGCGATGTTAGTCAAGTACTCTTATTTAAACTCTTATTTAAAAAGTATATATAAATAATTATTTTTTAACCTAATCTGTTAAACTAAAGTTAAACAATGGAGAAATTCGAAAGTGTTGTAAAATGCTTTATAGTATCTAGTAATTAAATTCCTTACTGCATCAACATATTTTTAACACAATATACATACCTTAATAAGCACTCGAGATAGATTTTCCACCTTTCCCATGATAAACATGATATTACCCAACGAACTATAACATCTCTATCGACTCTTACAAGGTAAAGGAAATTACCATGAGAAGGTAGTTACCGTAAGACCTTCTCCATATTGTCTATCCTCACTCATAAAGCAACAACATTTGCAACGATCTACAATGTATATAATGTTCTATCAATAAAGTCTATGTAGTTGCCTATTAAATTTACCATACCTGCTCGTTTCGCTATACTTTTTGCGTAACTATCGAGTCTAATTTTTACACCGTTAATTAATCGAATATTGAAACTAATGATCGATCATTAAAAATCATAATACTTAAGTCTTACAGTTTAACGACTCCATATATCTAATCGATCGCTTGTATTCTTTTTACATAAAAAAATAATGTATTTATATTATATATTTAGTATCTATCTACATATTATACATACAAACCCATACTCTTGCACCATATTTACATGCATGTATTTACATGTACATGTGATTTTCTCCATTCGTCAATCATATGAAAGCTTTAACTTGTTATTTATATTAATTAATTGAATTGAATAATGTTTGAACAAGTGTTTGATCTGAATTTTGTGTGTAATGAGTATTGACGGGAAAGAAATAAACACAAATGCCAAGGTAAACGTATAGATAAAAATGATCAATATAATTAAAATAATAATGAAATAATCGAAAATATAATTTCTCGTAGACGCATTCTCGTTATCATTTTGTTACGCGTACAGTATAAAACATATATGTACGTACAATAAATGTAAAGTCAGTTCGCGAGTATCGATGACACACGTTTCATCGTACATTCATTTCTGACCTGTATTTTCGTGTACCTTTTTAATTGTTCTTTGTTTTTTTCAAAAGAATAATGAACAAATAAATTAAAATAAAAAGAAAAATGAATATAAACCATATCTGTCCTTATGTATTATGGATTGTGCTTAAAACACATACGTAATGCAATATTCCCTAAACTGGGGAATATTTTCTTTGTTTTTTTTCTCGTTATAACTTAAACGCTAAACGAAGTATTATGAAAAGTATCCACATTAAGAGAGGACAAAATCGACATTGTGAGAAAAAAATAAATTAGGGTTAGATCGATCAATGGCTGAGAATGAAAATGATGATTGAGTGTGAAAAAGAAAGATAGAAAGAGAGAAGAAAGAGTATTCGTGTTGTTAAGAATAATATAAAAATATCGCGAGAGAGAGAGAGAGAGAGGACAAATAAATAGAAAAATTCTAAAATAATAATAAAAATAAGTCGCCAAATAAAGCGAACTTGGACGAACTTTCTGTGTTGGCGACAAATCACGAAGTTTGCGATATGTCTTGAGCTACCATGAAGGTGATACGAAATAACTCAAGTAAAACAAGAACACACAATTTGATATACATGTATAATATGTAAATATGCATGTACGAATTGTCTCATTTAAATCGAATATATTAAAGTACACATTTTCCTCGAATCGAGTGCCATGACAAATTGTTACGTGATAGAATCTAAATGTGACATACATGTGTTGATATTTTTTATCCTCAAATTTATTTTGTTTTAAGCTATCATATTATTACAAGAAAAAATATATAATATGATCGCAAAGACACCGATAGCCTAAATAAACTACAAATTTGTTTTATTTTCATCTTCGAACAAATTCAAATTAGTTTTATCAAATTTGTTCATATTACACTATTCAAGGGAAATATTAAAAGGTTCGATTTAAAACAAAAAATCTTACATACATGTGTATATGTATGAGTAAGTGAGTGAGTGAGTGTGAGCGAATGTATATATAAATAAGAAAGTGTACACGGGTGATGATCGAAAGCGCAGGATTCCGTGCGAAAATTTGTCAAAAGTTTCAAAAGACAATTCCGATAGCCTGCGATTTATGTACAATGTTTATAAAAAACTAATTTAGCCGATACTCCTGCGATCTTACAAAATTCATTGACAAAATCGCAAGTGTATTGACCACCTAGCATAGAAGATGACACGCTCGGCGAAAAACGTTACCTCGATTACGTGTTCTCTCGATCGATCGTGAAAACTACCGATCTTATTTTTTCGCTTATTATTTTAAAATAAATAAACAAAAGAAATAAATTATATATATATTCACAGTATATCGAGAAGTGTAGAAATACTTTGATTTAAGCATAGCTTATCAAAAATGCTTCCTAACATCAGAGTTTTCTTCTCATCGATTAACATCCGAGAAATTTGATCACGACGCGAACGAGGAAGTTTCCTTCGACTTCAAAAATCGATATGACCGAATTTCTATTCGAAGTATTTTGATATCTCTGTGGAGAATTTGATCGTACGTAAAGAGAAAAAGAAAAAGAGAGAAAGAGAGATAAGGAGATAGAATCCGAGAAGGAAGCGATTCGATAAGCGACGAATAAGAAGAAACGGGAGAATAAAAGAACGGATAGAAATAAAAAGCGAGAAAGAAAAAGAAAAAAGAAAAATAAGAAAAAGAATAAAGAGATGGAATCCCCGATAAATCTCGAGTCGTGAACGAAATAACGTCTCGACGAGCGGTCCCAAGGGTTCGTCCTTTCCTTTAGGATCGTCGACGTACCCTCCTTCCAACCAATCCTCATAAGAGGTCCTTATTCGAGGTCCTTCGAGTAGTTAGACGTAAGAACGTCTTCTCAATTGGCGACCTTGATGAACTCAGGATTCGGTACGGTACAATTGTCAGTGGCGTAGGCCGGATGAACGAAGGTACTTCCAATTGCAACGTTCTTCCGATCAACCGAGCGTACCCTGACGAAGAGGAAAGCAGCAACGAGAGATGCTACGACCACTACTAATAGCAACATCACCAGACCTCCAACGAAGCCTGGCAAACTCATACAAATCGTCTCAGGATCAGTCGAAGCGCTGGCGTTTTGTATTACGACAGTGGTATCGTTGTTAGAATTCGTCGTTCCCAATGCAAAATTCACGTCACCAGGTGCTACTACTTGAATAATTCTCGACGTGTTAACGTCCGTCATCTCTTGGGCAGCTCGTTTGTACACATGATTCGTGACTAGAGAGACTGTATGATAGAATGTCTGAAATCAAATTGATAATAATAATTAATGTTTTGAATCCTTGTCGAATAAATAATAAATAATAATTGTATAGAAGCGAATATTTCTATTGGATTATCAAAAATCAATATGAATAAATAGCGAAAATTTGTTAAAACAATATAATCGCAACTTACGTCATCGTCTTCCTCCAAACGATCGTGTCTTCGTCTCCGAGCTCCCCTAAGCTCGGCTGGAAAACCTTCGACCGACCTTGGTCGGCCTCCGAGAGTAGCTAGGTTACCCTCGAGCTCCTCTGAACCGGCCGTACCTTTTCTTTTGACAGTTTGATAAGCTCCAACTGGGTGACCGGGTAGAGGAGGCGGAGGGAGATGTATGTTATCATTAGAGCTCTGAGGTGAACTACTCGCCGTCGCATCGCCAGGCGTTGAACTTGGCGAGGATGAGGACGTTTGCGCTTGAGGTGCTGGGACTACATCTGGATTTGGCTCACTGATGGATTAAAGACACAAAAATAAACGCATAAATATGGGCAATAGATATTTTCCATCCGTAATGCAATGAATAGAAAATGAAAAAAATTTGTCTCACCTGTAAGCTCCAGCTGGTCCACTAGGATGCCTGGGATCGGGATAAGCAGGTGGTACACTGTACTCCGGCAATGGGGGTTGTCCATATTCGGAGGACACGCTTTGGTGGACCGGAGTACCGTAATCCTGAGATAAGGAAGCAGCGGGTGCACCATATTCCAAGCCCGGATGACCGCACTTCAGTTCGGGGCAATTGTAACGGCAGACTTGAATTACGCATTGGAAATGAACGTTCATACTGTCGGGGAATTTGAAGGCTTGGAAGTAAGCAAAACTGACGACAGAAGCGCTCGGTCCAAAATTCTTCACCTTGTGGAACCTTTTGAATGAAAAGGATAAAGCGATTGTTATCGATCGTTATTCATAGATTGCTAATGAGCAAAGCAAGGATACTGTATTCATACCTGGACATGATCTTAGGCCTGACGACGCACCCGTACTGATCGACCAACTGAATCGGTGCTCTTTTGCCGTCATGGGCAACACAGTTCCTGACCAGCATATCGAACTTATTTTCTACGTCCTTGATGGCTAATACCATAGTCATAGTCTGTCCAATTTTAACGATACCAGATACCTCACTGGCCCATGGTCCTTTGCCGACTTGTATTTGCATCCAACATTGTAGATTATCACCGAGGAAGTTAGCTGTTACGGCATGCAACATGTCTACTTGGAACGGCCTAAAGTTTACTTGCTTCTCGTAATAATCGTACCAAGTGCAACGAAGTTTTCTTGCTTGGTCCCAGACTTCTTGGACATAACGATCGTATTGAACTATGATTGTGTTCTCGACGTAACTACCCGATGGCGTGGGTGCTCCGTAAGCGGCTACGTTGTGATTTGCCGAAGACGTCATGCCACACGAATTCAAGAAGATCTCAAAAGTTGCACTCAAATGGCCAGTGCCTGGTTTTAGATGAACACAATGGGGATCCGAATAAAAGCCCTTGCTGAAGATCATACCGTAAAAAGGTCGATCGAACTCGATGTTGACCCGCATATGCGTCTTCTCACATTGCACCTGTAGATGTTTTATCTGCGGTGTGTCGGGTGAAGCCAAAGGCCAATTCTCTTCCGCTCCGTGCGATGTGGGAGGTCCATATTGCGCTGGTGGGCCGTAAACCGATCTGTGCTCCAATGGCAAAGCGCTACTGTCGACAAGTGGTGCTTCGCATTTTACACCCTACAAATTTCATCATTTTATTATATCTTTATGTACTTTAAATATTATATTAACCTACTGCATAAATTATAGAATATGTGATATATGAACGAAATACATCATTAAGTGTACATTTTATTATTTTCTTTACAAACATAACAAACATGCAATGTAATATTAAAACACGTACGTAATTAATATTTTATCTCTTAACTCGTTACTATGTACCTAAATATACATAATATTAATTTTTAAATTCTTGTAAGGATATCTCATTGTACCGCTAACTTCCACGTATAACTAGCTACTACTCCAATGCCCTAAACCTACAAGGCACGTCCTAAAAATCCGCTCGACGCATTTCGAAATGCACTTGGCTATTATAACGGCAAAAAAGACGGTCAAGTCGATAAAAATTTAGGCAATACGTGTTAAGGACCCTTCTTTTTGAAGAGGAACGATCGCATGGAAATGGACAAAGCGGAGCAAAAACTAACATTATGAATTCATTGAGCGTCAACGACCATTGCAATCTTTCGTGGAATGCTAATCGAACTTGCGTATCACTCGGCGAACACTCTACGTCCGTGATTCCTTGGAATTCTCTTTTACCGACCTTGACGTCTATCCCCGCAAATTTGACGATCTGAACATTTTAATAGATTTTTAGATTACAATGTTCTCTTATGTTAAACAACTGAGGTAAAAAGAAACACCAAATATTGCTTTAATATACCAATCTTTTTTAAGAGTAAACTCTATACTATATGAAACATATCGATTTATTCGTCATCAAGATAAATCAATAGAATCAATATCAGATCAATATCAATCAGAATATTTGTGTTGTTGATGTTTTAATTTAATTATCAATCAATGAGTTATAATCAATGAGAATCTTCGATTATATTTAACGATTTAAAGCTTAAAAGAAGTTGATGAAACGCTATACCGTAGGTTTCATTGGCAGTGGTAAAACGTTTTGTCAGGTTCTAACCTGACGAAGTGAGTCACTCTAATGTGGAGCATGGCTGTAACTGTTTGCTAGTGCTCTTACCCTTAGATAGAAAAGGCCGCTTTTCTAGATACGTACTAGAACAACCGAGGTACTAACATGTGCGGTCGACGATTAGTCTGACTCTTTACAAAGTTTCCAAAGAAAAACGAGTTCGACTTGTTCTCATCGCTTTCGGAAAAGAAAATACTTACACGTGTATAACTATACATATACATGTAACCGACAGTGCGTTTCGATTCACGTAGATTTAGGACTCGAACTCTAAGAAAAATGCCGGCAGCCAAGCACAACCAACGCCCCGTAGGCGATTTCGCATTCTAGGTTAATACGATTGACATATGTATGTATGCGCTAGGTAGGTAGAATCCTCTTAACTTATCCAAATCGATGATCGATTAAGGCCACTAAACATTTACATTTATCGTCAAAAATCAAATTGACCAACTCCCCGATAAAATATCCAATCATACACATTCTTTCAATTATGCTGAACCTATGTACATATATATCTGACTGTTTGAACCGGTCTGGTTAGAATTTTATCATTTTAATACTGCAATTAATATCTTACATTATAAAAAATATCGCGATATTCATAATATATTAACCATTATAGACTCTTAATCAGGTAATAGAAAATAATATAACTGTTAAATATGAAAATACAAAATTTATGCTACGATTTAATTCAACAAAACACTAATATTTTAAACTGTTCTAAATTATTCACAACAATTCTAAAACTCAACGATATTCGATTCGAATATTTTCATAAACTCGATATTAGCGGGCGCATGTGTAACATGGTTTTTTTAATGCAAGAAATAGAAGGAAGTCAAAGAAAACGCGTTCTAAGATAACTGTATACGGGGCTGACTGGTCTTACGGATAAAGGTACGTTTGCGCAGGGGTTTCAACATAAGTTTCAACACACGTATTCATCTACAGATTTCAATTGAAATTTTAATAAAGACGTTTGCGATTATTCGAGAAATCTAGAGAAATATATAAACGAACATATATAGGTATACAAAATGGAACACGTGTTAATCTTTAATTGTAAAACATATTCGAATCTCAAATACGTATGAGTTGACAATTGAGATTAAAATGTTAAATCCTTAATCAAAAGGAGAAAAACTGGAGCGAAGAGTCATAGACTCTATAGGAGTACGAACAAGTATAAAAAGAGAGAGATAGAGAGAGAGATAGAGAGAGAGAGTAAGAGAAAGAAAGAGATCAGTCGAGATGTGCCGTCACAGGCGGACGACAGAGGAGGCCGATTCACGTTGAACAGGAAATACGCGGTTCGCACCTTCATTGGCACCAGGTCGTTCGTACGCATACTTGCTAACCGTCTTGTTCTACTTACACCTGCATTCGATCCGCTTACAAAGACTTTCCCAACAGAAAGTTAAGAATCGTGATTGAACGACCCTACGAAATCAGAACTTTTTACAAAGGTCCAGAATCCTGATCAAATTTTATTTCATATTTTAATAATAATTGCAATATCTTTCAACAAAGTTTCATCCAAGAAGAAATAATTATTACATACTCCAAGTAACTTTTGAAAAAATATGAAACTATATTATTTCATACCGTTATACTCGTACTAAAAATATAAAATAAGAATCAAGAGGATAACTATATTGATCTTGTTATTTTAACAATTGTAAAATAATCATCGGTATAATGTTTATTACATTACTCTGTAAACGATTATACATTTTCTTGCAAATTTGGTAGACATATTTTAAAAAATGAAATGAAAAATTTGAATTGGAAGCGGATCGATCGGATAATAATAGGAAGATGAAAATCGTTAAAACGAATTATAAAAATTTCTAAGGATGTTAACTAAGGAGAAGTAGTAAGAAGCTAACGACGATTTCACTTTTCCATTGTTATCCTCGGATGACCTGACTAGCCATATTGTTCCTACACCGGACACACTTTCACTAAATCGCACATACCAAACGGGCTCATACTTAATTATCGCAAACATTCGTAAGTAGTTTACCGTTTAGTTACTTCCACTTTTAAAATTATCCATTTAGATAGCGCGACTGGAATATACAATAATATTACAAATGTTATTACTGATTGTGAAAGTGAACGAAAATAAAATATGAAGAAAGAGATAAGCGATCATAAAAAAATTGTATTTTCGTTTAGTCTTAGAAAACGATTAACGAATGCGTTGACTCGTTTTCTTTAAAAAAAATGGTAGAAACTATTAAACCGTAGAGAAAAGAAAATATCGTCGTCGTTGCTTTGTCGTCGTCGTCGGTTATGATAGCGAAAAAGTAGGCCAAGTCAGTTGGTTAAAGTTGAGCAACATGCGTATCACGCACGCACATGTTTTACAATAATACAACTATTGTATACTTAATAACGTCGTTCGTCAAAAAAATGTAATGAAAAATATTACGTTAAATATAGTTGATGATACAATTCGAAAAAAAGCGATCAATTAAGAAAAAATCGCTAGAAGAAGAAAAATTTATAATCGTTTCAATTCGATCACGTGTCGATTATCATATATTTTAATTAATTTCTAACTTGTAATAATAATAATTTCAAATAGTTTAAAAAATTACGAAGTGATATTAAAAAAGAATTTAATAAAATCATCATTATATATAAGACAATTCTATTCGTTTAACGTTTGAAGCTTATCGTATTCATTTACCACTGCGTTCATCTAATAAGCTAGAAGGCAATTTAACGAATCGCACCTCCGAAAAGCTTAGAATAAAGTCGGCTTTTAAATCGAAACTCCTGAGTAAGGTTTGACACCGCTTTAATGTCACAAACGCAAGAAGCTGAAGGCGATCTAATTAAAAGGAAACGATCAGAGGAACCCTGCACAAAGAACGTACTGTGAGAACCAAGTCGGGAGAGTTAACCGGTGTTGCCTTCTTTTGAGAATAGAACTCTCCATTTGGGATTTTAATTAAAAGAGAACATTGCCCCATGCCCTTGCGGACCAGACGAAACGAGCTTGCATTAAGGACGCGTAAAACGTTTTTCCGGAAAAACGGAAAGAAAAATCATTCGCAAAGAAGATTTTCTAAATCTAATTTCATCTTTGTCAAATAATCACAACTAGAAGTAACGTGAAGATTATTGTTTGGAATTAGTAGAAAATAAATATTATTTAAATGAATTTTTTAACTCAAATAATACGACTGATTGTGAAATATTTGTCTACTTATGTGGTATATATATGTATATATTTCCTTACGAGAATATTGTACGAATACAATATTAATGCGATCTATTTTGTAATATATTCTAAAAAAAAGAGTTTATAAATAAAGGTTATTATTAATCGAGAACGGCTCGATTTTCTAAGTCGTTAATATCGAATTACGAGATGATCACGAACGAAGCTCGAGACTAAACAACCTATTCAATGAAAAAGCATCTCTTTGTGGTCGTCCGCAAAATTGCACGTTCAGTGTCGAACCACCGAGAGCGTGTTCTTTTTCCTATCCATTATGATTTACCAATCGTGGTTTTATCGTTTCATTACACAATTCTATCTTATACAATGAATTTTCACAAATATTAATATTCATTTGGTACAAATTATATGTTGATTTATATGCCGTTCAATTTTATTTCCATATCTCCTCGACAAATTTTATTCTTCAATCTCTATTCGAGTTTGCGTGAACTACGTTAAATGCATAAGAATGAAGCAGGAAAAAAAAGAAGAAAAAAAAATTATTTTCCAGATCTATGTAACACAGTATATCCTGGAAAGTGCAGAGAAATCGAGAGAATAATGGATGCCTCTGCCGACATTTGGGAACTAGCGTTGAACTACTCCCACGATAAATTAGTGGCCTATGTTGGTTTCGTTCTAATTATAAGCTTACGTTACAAACATTTTCATCCGCTCGATAAAGACAGAAAGAAAATAAAGAAAAAAGAAAATAAGAGAGAAAAAAATTGCCGTTTCGCGGAAGCTACTAATGACGACGCATTCTAACATTTTCCCCTTTTTTCTTTTTTCCCTTGCGAAAGAATAAGCAAAAAAGTTATCTCTACCGATAGAAAACCATATCCTTTGTTTCTTTCCCCCAAAAAAAAGAAATCTTCGAAAAAGAAATTCAGCCTATTAACGATCCATTAGATCGACAAATTTTTCCATTTTTCTCATCACAATCAAAAAGAATTACATATTACTAGTTAAATCAAAAACATTCGTAAAAGTATATACAACTTTCTAATTATTTCTCTTTATAAGAAACTAAACAACATTGATCGATAAGCCTTATGTTATAAGATAAAAGAAAAAACAGAAGAAACCATAAGAATATTTATTTTTCTTCTATACTTTTGACACGAACACTGCATGCCTACAACTTTCGTAAATGTTGCACATTATACGGAATGTTAATGTTAAAATATTAAATTTATTGCGTCATGCGTACGTTAGATTTTCTTTATCGGGCGGATGAAGATGACAAAGGCACAACTAATCGGTGCGATAAGCTGTGTAAGATGAAAACTGCAGAAAGAAATCGGAGGATAAAAGGTATAGGGTTTCAGCCAAAATAGGCGGCCGATAAAGACAGTCGAAATAAAGAGTGGAAATGCAGTAGACATAATAGAGAGTCGATACACGACTGTCGAAATAAACGGTTGATATAAGGGAGTCAAACGATCGTCGTTATAGAAGAAGCATGTAATGCAGCATAAATGCATTTTAAATAAAAAATTAATTTAACATAACAGAAAATTTAACAGTTAAATTCAAATACGTGAAATGAGAAAACGAAGTGTGCTGGGTTTCAAACGACGTTTAATAATAAGAAGAAGAAAAAAGAAGAACGGAAACAGAAAGAGAAGGGTTTGTGGGGAGTGGTTTAGGGAGTTAGGGGAAGGGGGATCAGTGTTAGAAAAGGACAAAGGAGAGGTTTCCCGAGAAAGAAAGCTACTACACACCAATACAGAAAGAAAGAAAGAAGTTGTTGTTGATCCTCTCTGGTGCAAGTCGACTAGAATCGTCCACGCTCCGCTACGTATTGCTCCGCTACGCATCACGTCTCGAGCCACCTCTCT
Source organism: Polistes dominula (assembly GCF_049000335.1). Classification (NCBI taxonomy): domain Eukaryota; kingdom Metazoa; phylum Arthropoda; class Insecta; order Hymenoptera; family Vespidae; genus Polistes; species Polistes dominula. The sequence goes on along the minus strand of NW_028300966.1, from coordinate 5,202,389 downwards.
CATACGTTGCGAGAGAAAGAAAGAAAGAGAGAGAGCACCGTCTAGAGAGTAGAGTCAAAAGAGGGCAATACGTCCGACGCGTTGACCTACTATCTCCGCTCCGCCGCGCACCGCGCGCCGGGCCAAATAGCTTCTTCCTTCAGCAGTATTTTCTTTCCTTTCCTCATTCATGCACCGATCGCGTATTCGATCGTACTTATTCAATATATATACCCTATAAGTTTGAGTAAACCTAGACCATACATCATCTCGTAAGTATACAGTAACAGTATTCTACAATTTATTTGTAGTTTTTTTTTATAGTTTCAATTATATCAATTGAAACAAGACTCTCCCCCATTAACTCATATGCATACGTTATTTCAATTAAGTCTCTCTGGATACTATGTTGCGAGCTTGATCATAATTGTTGATAGACACGAATATGATGTTATCGTTTGACCAAACAAAATAAGAAAACTTTTTTTCTATTCAAGAGAAAATAGACAAAACAAATATAACAATTGATAAGAATGAAATAATGTATGTCGCTTATTATGTTAATAGTCTTTGAAAAAAATAAATTTATTGAATCGCATTCGAAAAAAGTCGAGTCGAATTTGAAAAGGTACTCAAACGTTCTCTAGGGCGAATGGTTTTGTTAGTTCTATTATCATGACGTTTATCAGGAATTATTCGTTGTCAAAAGAAATCGCAAATACGTTCGAATGTATCCACGAATTTTGTGGCTTTGTTGGTTGTATATAGAAATATATATATACATATGTAGCACAAAAGATGGCCTGCGGCAATATAAGGGATTCATCTAGAGTCCTCTTGGCTCTTTCTCGTATCGATTCCAGAGCAACAGCACGTGGCGTGTTACGGATAGCGGCTCTCTCTCTTTCTCTCTCTTTTTCTCTTTTTCTTATGAATGAGTGATACTGAATTTTCCGGTTTTCCAAGAACAAAAAAAAATGATACGCAACTTGTACGATTAAACAATAAAACGTTTTGATCCAACTTCTACTAATGACTACAAAAGTGTGCTTAAACATTATAAGTATAAATAATAATGATCAAAATAGAAATATTAAATTAGCGAAATTTATTTTCTCTTCTTTTTATTTAGAAATATTTCAAGTTATAGTAAAATACATTGTTATTATAAATATCTGTCATAAAAGAATATCTATGTATTGTTTAATAATTTTATAATCATATTGACAAAACCTATATGATGTAAATGGTCGATAATACGATTATTATAATTTGTTAATACGATTGTTGTACATTGTTAATACGATTAATTAATAATGAACTTTTACCAAAAATGAAAAAATATCTATCATAAAAAATAGTAAACCATTATTAAGGGCCTACGATCATTTTTCTGTAGCAAAGTCTTCACGGTCTCGCTTTAGTGAAATTTCATCGGATATTAAACACGATGCGAGGTCGATAAACGCACGGACAATATTTGCGGGAGAGCGTGAAATAATCCCAGTAGCCATAGGAAAAGCTCATAAAATAGATTCACCGGATTCACGCGAACGCAACGTAGCGGTGTTCGCGTTAACGACCGGTCCTGTCACTCCAAGGGAGAAATGTACAACGGACTCCTTGCTAACCAACTACTAAACGTAAATGACAACGACAATGACAACGCATGACGAGGTTCGATGAAAGAAAGAAAAAGAAGAAAAAAAGAAAAAAGAAAAGCAAGAGAGAAAGATAACGTCTTAAAGAATTCAAGAAAACTAAAAAGATAATATATAAAACTGGCTGGGGCTTATCGTTGGATTATCAAGTAGTATACCATGTGCAACAAAGAGACCATTAAGCGTAACCGTTTTTATCTACAATTAACGAATTAACGGTAACTAATTATTTCTTTTCTAATTTCATTTCACTCATAGCCTAATAATTTTGTTCCAAGCAACAAAACAGTAGGATATATCTATTAATACGGTACCAATGATATTACAGAAAACTTATTTAGCAAGTGGAAACTTGTTACAAATAAATATGATTACTTATTTTATTTTGAACTATCTCAACAACCGAAAATGATTAAAAATCAACGACGAGAAGAGAAAATCTAAGAATAATAAATAGAAATGAATTTGATAAATATACTCACGGCCAGGAATAGTAAAGACAGCAATAAGATAAAGGCCCTCTTTCGTATACTCCGCCACGTCCTCTCCATCGTGTGTTCGTTTTTTCTCTGTAATAAAAAAAAAAAAAAAAACAAAAAATATAATCAAGTTAAAAGGAATCGTAGAAGATGCAGTTCGCGCGCGCGCGTTCGCGTTATTATTTTACTCGTTTGAATCCATATACTTTGTAGAGAATTGTCACCGACAATAGAAGAAAGACAGGAAATAAATAAATACGCACGAAATATAAATAAGATGAAAAAGAAAAATAATAAGAAGAGGGAGTGCATTTGTTAACAATCGTCGCCAGCCGGAAGCACAAGTAGCACGTCTACCTGTCCGATCTTCTCCGAAGGATATTACGCAACGCGCATCCGACCTACTTCCTTCGAAATCGTTGCCTTTTATTAAGAAAGGATAAGAAAATGTTTAAACGTTCGAAAGCTTTTCTCCAATCTACCTTTTCGTAATATGAAATAATTTAATGATTATACATTATATATATATTTCCGCAAACGTGATGTAACCTCACATACGTTTCTCAATATTGATAGTATAAGAGAATGAAAAAAGAAAGATAAAGCAACATTCCAAATATTTAGAAAGAAAATGAAAAAATAAGAGAAGAAATTTGTCATTTATCGCTGAACGTTGGAAGATTCACACCTGGCTCCGCCAAGTCCTACGATAATCCTTCTTGTTTTTCTGCTTTGCTCCGTTTTTATTCTTTTGTTTTTTTCTCTCTCTCTCTCTCGCCCACCCTAAACAACGACGAGTCACACCTGTCGCACGAAACGAAGCGTTTACTAACAGTTGATCCTCATCAGGCCATTCTTTTCAACGACGTTTTGACAAGAAAAAAAAAGGTTGCGCGCGCGCAATATAGGAAGAATGAACGGGCCCAGAGGTGGCTGTCCTGGCCGACGGGGACCGACTGAAGGTGCGAGCAACGCTCGTCTCGGCCACGAGCCACGTCCCACTGACCTACTGACGATCTCGATCGTTCCTACTGTGCCACCTTTCTTCCCACCATTACTACTATAATACATACAATTCCACCACTACCACCATAAGCTGCACATCGCGATCAAGCAACTTCGAGTACCCATCTCTACGTCGGAGCAAGGTGCAAACAGACCCAACGTTGTTGTCATTTCTACTACCCTCCCCTTTCCTTTGTCCCCTGTCCCTGGCCTCCCCCACTCGTTCCACCTCCTTTTGCCGGAGTTTGTTCTCTTTATTTTTCTTTCTCAACGAATGTATTATATAAAAGAGGTAAGATTCAGTACACTCGTGGCGTGAAGAACTTATTTTCAATTCGCAATAATCTATTTTGATCCTTTTTTTTACCGTTAAGAGGCATTTGCTTTCACCGAAACGAGTAGGGTAAATAAGGGGAGGGGAGAAGGAGGAGGGGAGGGGAGGGGAATCGACGATAAACAAAATCTTTATGGTTCGATAATAAATGCAGTCATTGTAATATCTTTTTCTTCGTACAGACTCATTCTTAAGATAGTTAAATTGTGAATAATTACAATGACTAATCAATTTAATGACAAAATTATTCACACTGAGATATAATGGTTTTCATTTCGTTGAATAATTCATTAATTAGGTCAAATTTGTGTTAACGTTATTAGAAGGATTAAATATCATTTATCATTTAAATAGCGTTAAAATTTGTACAGATATTACGATCAAAAATTCTATAAATGATGCGAAACAAAGGAAAAAATGTTACGTGTTACAATGTCACTTTAAAATGTTGCAATTAATTATTAATTCCGTAATTAATAATAGATACGATATTATTATATTTTATTTTCCTTGTAGAACAAGGATAAACGTCTAAAGCAATAATAAATCCAACGAAATCTTCCGTAACGATCATAATTCGTATTTACACATCTAATTGTAAGTTTCATTTTACTTAATATCAATCTGAGAGTTTTAATTCAAAGACTTTCTAAGAGAATTAATGGAAAACATTCTACAAACACTTTAAAGTATACTGCTAAAGATTATACATACTTCCATTTTTAATAAAATTACATTTATCCTTACTTTTCCGAATAGTTTAAGTATATGTTTATTTATATTAAATTGTAATATAAATAAAAAATTAAATGTCGAATTTCAAAAATCGTTTTGTTTTCTTTCTGTAAAATTTTTCACAGGTAGAAAATATAGCACAGCATATCTCATGAGTATGTATGTATTTGACACTTGCATAATTACACAAAAACGATAAGAAGAGACTTTTGAACGAATCAACGAGCAACGCACCGACCTAAATTTCTCACCCGCATAATGCTCACTCGTCCATCCGGAAGTGTCTTATGATAGTCCGTTTACAAGGACTCAATCCTTTTACGGCTTGATAATAAGTGAAAGCGCGAGTGAACGTTTCAATATTCTCCTACTGTATATTCCGCCTACTTTGAAGGACACTTTGTAACATTTTTAAAAAGCACAATGTAAATTTAGAAAACAAAGGTTACATTTTAGTCATGAATTTTCGTAATTATTAAAAAGGCTATCTTAAAATAATGTTTTCTTTAAAAATTAAAATAATTCTCTCTCTCTCTCTCTCTCTCTCTCTCTCTCTCTCTCTCTCTCTCTCTCTCTATTGAAAACATTTGTCATAACTGACATTAAGGCCTTATTTAATTACTCAAGTGTTTTCAACCTTGTATATTATATAATTCATACATAGTTTATCGAAGAAGAAAACTATAAGGGATAATTTAATTATAATTTTCTACTAAAAACTTTTTGACCAGGAAAAAAGCAATAGGAATCTTACTCAATTGAAAAACGTTAAGGTTTAACTTGAAAGAGAAAAATGGTGATGTCAAATTGAAAATAATAATACAAAGTATAATATTAGGGATCGAGTCGATCATTCAATGGGAAAAATAACGTGTCGATCGAAAGAGAGTGGAGGACCAGTAAAATCGAAGAGAAAAGGTTATTCGTGTTCGTGAAACAAGTTGTTGAGAACTAACACGATGTGATCTAAAAAAGACACAGTAGAAAGGCGGGCTATTGGGAGAAAGCGGCCCCAAAAATAATTTCTCTGTAGCTCAGCAAGCCACTGAAAATAGATAACATGAACAGCTTGTCAACGTTTTATCCTAGAATTTCCTTATAAAGAATCAATTACTGAAGTAACGATTTTGTGGTGGCCAAAATTAAAAGTACTTTACATCTCTGATTTCATGCTCTAGAAAATTAATCAATACTGTTATTTACATCAAATCGATTAATGACAACATCATTGTTGTTTATATATATAATGACAACAAAAAATATCACAACATTTTCCTAAATCAAACGACATAAGTAACTATAGGAATATAAATCTAATTAAGAAATTATAATACGAATCTTTAAAAAAAAAGAAGAATAATAAAAATAAAAAAAGAAAAAACAAACTATTTGAAGTCTTGCGTCAGAAAAATGTACTAATTTGAAAAATTCAGAAATTAGATTCTCGGAAACATGGTACGTTTCACATTCATACATGGGTTCATATAGTCACCAGAAAATCCAATTAAAACTTTTCATTCATTCGAATAAATAAGTACATATCTTTTTTCTAGCTCGAATATCTTTCACGTATAACTTCACACATGGCTCGTTGTAAGAAACACCATGAGAAGATGCGTATACATACATATATCAGTAAACATAACAGTATCTCACGTCCTAAATAAACGTAACAAGACACACTCATACACAAACAAAAGAGGTAACATCAAACGATCGTCTGTGAGATGTCAAATGGTACGATTATACGTCAACTCTCTAAAAACAAAATTATAGTAATTATCCGTATAACAAAACACGTTAATTTCTCTTTTTTTGTTAAAGATAGAAAAATCGTTCAATTATTTTTAGCGTTAAATAAACCCATTCGACACTTATCAAATAATATATCTATTATTTTAATATTAAGTAATTACGTATTATATTACAATATTATTCCATGAAAGGCATAATCTAATAACGTTTAAAAAAACTACCATTAGATTTTCATAAAATAAAGAAAATAAATGGCAATTATAGAATTAAAACGCAATTGAAACGTGATCAAAACATAATCGAAACACTGACACAATACTCTTTTATTTTGAATCGATAATGAATGCAAAACATGAAAATCATTCGTTACGAGTGAATAATGTTCAATTCTATGTAGTCGTGGTGACACCATTGTAAAGGAAACGAGAAGGCTGTATTCCCGGTTTTATCGTCACGGAAATCAGATATCGGATAGCAGCAAGGTAGTTGAAGAAGCTCCTTGTAACTCCTTTCCCCACCCCTCAGCTCATTCCTCTTTCTCTTCAGCACCCTTACTAGTTATTATTTCTACCGGCTGAGAAGGTAGCACCCTTTGTCCACGAGTAAGGTGACAGGTGTGCGGGGAACTCATGACGTAATCAAGTACCGTTATACGTGCACATGCTATGATACACATTAATACGTACACATGTAAATATAATGTATTCACCAAGTCACGTAAAACTTCACAAAAATAAGCCGCAAAACGGAAGCTACAACGGATCTACACATACAAACGCGATATTCTACTATTTCGTGAAAGTGACAGGAGAGAACGAGAGAAAGAGAGAGAGAGAGAGAGAAAGAGGATAGCAAGGTTGAATTTTTTCCCTAAAAAAACATACACATACATGTATATCATTAGTTCGTTTAACGAAGAGATCAAATTGACTACCCGCTCGTTCCTGCACACACAAAATATTATTATATTATACTTTATTTAACTGACGTACCGTACATAACAGACAATTGTATCTGAGGTATTTACTTTTTTAATTAACTAAAAAATAAATCACTTAAAATAAGAAAATTTGCATATATTTGTTAATTACACGTTTATATGTACGAATTTATACTTATAATATAATATAAAAATGAAAAATATACATTCATACAAACCAAGATATTAATTAATATATCGAATTTGATAATAAAATCATTAAAATAGTTGTTTCGATCAAGTCAAGGAAATGACTGATTTTCACGTACGCATTTATTTTATTCTTTAGCTAATCCATTATTTATCTCGATGAAACGTCCAACCTCATTTCCTACTTTTTACATAGAGACCAACATAAATACTACGACGGTTAATATTTCTACTAAATACCGAAGCAGAAAGCACTAAATTAAAGCGTCGTTCGAAAACCGTAGAAAATTGGACTCATGGTTTGTCAACGTCCTTGTTTACGAAACTTTCACGAGAACACACGTTCCTCTTCCTCATTAAAACGATACGACTGTCGGTTTTTTGCAAATCTACAACCCCCCATCCCCCCTGCTTTCCCTCTATCATTTTTTATCTACTAGTCTCCTGAAATTGTTTGATACTTCTACACATATATGTAGAAATAGTATAGGTATATATATTATACGCATATAATAATGAAAGCTATGCATATAAATATATACCAATTAAAAATACTCGTCACTTTTTCTGTAATTATTATCGAAATTCTGTATGTTACAGATCTCGATCGCATTTGTAAATAACATAGAACGAACAAACAGAAAGCGAATCGAAATGAATTCATTACTCGTTTAAAAGTTCACCATCAATACAGTCGGCTTTCATTCTGAATTCCAAACTCTCTCATTCTCCTATGTTTTTATTACATTTCAATATAGAGTATAGCGTAGGATAAAGTTTACAATCAAAATTTTACGACAAGAGAAAATAGAAAGAGAAACACGATGGATGGTACCTGCTGATTAAACGATGATAACTGAATGCTTATATATGGTTTTATGCAACCTATAAAACAGAGTTCTAACAGAATCCGGTTTTATTGATAAATGAATCATTCTTTTCTCTCTCTCTCTCTCTCTCTCTCTCTCTTTCTCTCTTACTCTCTTATAAATATATTAAAGAAATATGTATATGTATATAAACATAGGTACCTACTCTCGCTTTCTCTTTTGCTCGTCAGCTCCTTACTTCCTCAACGATAAAGGACGATATTTCATCCCTCTCTCTTTTTCCCATCCTCTGTCTTTATATCTTTCTCTTTCTACCTACACGCGACCTTATTCTCGAGCACGGAGAACCGGAGAAAGACGTCACGAAAGAAGGAAGACGTGAGAACGCTGACACACTGACTCGCTACCCCACATACCCTTCTGGCCTTTCAATGGGTGATCACGGGAGAGAAAGGGAGAAAGAGAGAGAGAGAAAAGAGAGATCAACAGATAAAACAAGAAAACAATGAAGAAAAATCTTTAACTTTTTAGCTCTCTCGATGATACTCTACCTTTCCAAATTTTTTTTCGATTCAGTGATAATAATCGTTTATAAAAAAAAAAGTGAACAAAAAAAATCACTTCTCATGAACACCTCACATTGTTGTACAATAATTAAAATAATAATAAAAATGATGATGATGATGATGATGATGATGATGATGATAATATAAAAAAGAGAAACGTATAATATATTATATTTGTATATTATAAGCACACTCGTTTATTACACCGACGAACAAATATTCACTTTCTTATTTGACACAAATTTGGAGCACAAACCTTTCGTTCGTTAGACGTGATGCTCCCTTCTTTTCGTGTCAGAGTTGGTAGTAAGCTCTATTGTAATCCTATATTGAGACACACACGCACACACACTTTTTGGCACTTGGAAAATATGATTTTTTCTTTTCGTGTCTCTTTTCTTTTCTCTTCTTTCTACGTATAGGTACAAAGTTAAATATATACGAAAAAAATGAAACGAAAGTATTAGGACTCAAAGAAAAAACGTATCCAAAAGAACACGCCGGCGAGTTTGGTGAATACGTCGTGGTCTTATGAGAACGTTGGAAACGAAACGCAACCTATATACTCTCCCCTCTTCGGGATCCTTTGCTTTCACCAAAATCCCTCATTGCTTGTCCGCCATATTACTCCTTCTTATTCATTTCTCGTCCACTCTTCTCTCTTGAAACCCCTTTTCAACAAAAAATTCCTCTCTTAAAGAATAAATATTCATAATATGCGAATGAAAAATATTATTTTTCAATAAGAATTTCCAATAAAACCTAAAATACTTAAATGATAATGGTGATAAACTCGTAATTCGAATATATATATATTTTTTCTTCAAGATATTGTAATAAATAATTCATATGAAATTCGTAAATTGATAATAAAATATTATTCGATTGATAAAATGATATAGTTAATATTTTAATTAGTACAATATCGCGAAAGTCAAGAAAATCTTGAAAATTCAAGTGCATCTGTATTTCAATTTGCAACGCGTATCGAAAACTTTCGCTTGTATCCGGAGCATACTCGACTTCCGGCATTCATAAAAGAAAGAAGAAAAAGAGAGAGAGAGAGGGAGAGAGAGAGGGAGAGAGGAAAGCATCTTCGTACAGGGGCACAAATGGACTCGTTGTGATTCAACCGCGCTCTGGTTACGTCCCATATCGTGGCTCTTTCGAAGATGATTAAGAAAAAAGAAAGTTTAGGCCTTTCGCTCCCTGCAGAAAAAGTATCTTGTTTCTTAATGCCGACGAAATCATGCACAAGCTCGTGCACCACACTTTTTACCCATAGAAGTAATTATTATAATATCTTACTAGAATGAAATAAATGTTTTATAGAAAAAGAAAAAACGAATAATAATATACTCGTAATACTCGTAATAAATAAATATCAATCAATTTAAATTAATAAGACAAAGAGAATTTACTGTAGGAGATTATTATATACCTACAATTATACAATACATAGGTGTATATACGTACGTATATGTATGTAGATATATATTTTTGATGAAATAACATTTGATCTTTTCCAAACTAAAGCATTGACCTAATACGTTTTCAGAATGTCATACGCTTGACCATCTTGTCTTCAAGAATTCCATATGTAATTCCAAGATTATCAAAGCATATCAAGAATCCTGTTGAACCAGCTCTCACATACATTAATGCATCGCAATTTCTCGATTGTATGAAATTCTAATCGATCCTCTTTACAATAAACAACATTCGCTATTAACTATATACTTATTGATATTATTATAAGTAAAAAAAAAGTAATACTATAACGCTACTACTACTAATATGTCATTTATAAAAAAATATCTGGACAAACTATTATCAAATATGCAAATATATCTAACTGCATACTAGTAATAATTGTTTGAAATTAATATTAATAATATTAAATATTACTAACCATAAGTGTAGGAGTCATTGGAAAGCCTTTGTTTGCTTAAAAAATAAAACAATTGAATGGATACAATAAAACATAATACTTATATATATGTACGCATGTATGCGTTTAGTCATATCTCATTATCATTGTTCTATTTTCTCATCGAAACGGTCGATCACCTCGATCTTTCCTAACGCGGATGCGATGCAGAAAGAAAGCTGCCTGAACAAATTCCGCGGTGGCCATCGGAATGGTGAAATTGCGCAATTTTTCCACGAGCTTTGACGTCATTCACGGCCATTCACGAGAGCCCAGCAAACCAGCAGCTTTCACACGGATCCCGCTTTGTCTAGATACCTACATACGAACAAGAAATATTCTTTCGACGTACGTAAACGCACGTATATACGTTATATATAGTATGTGTAATCTAATAATATGTAGTTTATCTTTTGCTTGAAGAATCTTTCGAAGCAAAGCAAAACTTGGAATCGATTTTGGACGAATTTTCTCCCATCAGTCTTTCTTTCGTTCCTCTTGGAAGGACAAGGCGGGCATAAAGTCGTTCCTTGGCTCGTACAACGCCTCGTTATATCCTTTATTCTCAATAACCGGAATCACCTATTAGATATAATCTCGAGAAACTGATTTTCTGAGATTCCTTGTGACTTTCACTTGCAATAAGATCGCCTTTCTTCGTGTTTACCTAGCTTACAAAGATCCGGTATTCTTGATACTGGACCAGTTCCGACTTATTACCAACGAAAGAGAGAGAAAGACAGTGAGAAAAAAAGGGAGAATTTGAACAAAGTCATTACGATTAAGTGTAATCTTTCGATTATTAATTTTCCTTTCTGGCCCAGTTTTGCCACCTAAAATATTTACTTATTTTTTATTTTTTTTTCGTCAATTATTCTAACTTGAAAAGTTTTTAACGACGACACATCAATCGCAGAAATTGAAAAACATGAAATTCGGAATTTGAAATTCGGAAATAAAGAAAAGCAAGAAGAACGTGAACTCCTTCTTTGATTTCTCTAATATCCGGATTTTCTCCCTAGATACCTAGTCTCTAACTTTCGTGGCGCCTACTAAGTACGCATAAGAATTTGAATTGACCGAGTGATTTTTTTTTATCTAAACGTCAAATCATAGTAATTTGATGTCTGGCAAAGCCGACTTATTTGTTTGTCGAAGAACCTACGTCAGATACGACACTGTAGTCTAATGTAAGATTTAGTTTTGGCACACTTTTAAAGACGTCAAAGCCGATTCGAAACGTCTTGCCGCTTATACATAATCCATTCAAGAAATTAACATTACAAATTGCGAACGATGTCTTGCGAATATTTCCAATCTCGATTCTACATAACACACTTTTAATGGTAACTTAACAATTATGTGATTTAAAACTTTTGCAATAGATTCGAAATTCTACTAAATAAAATAGTTTATTTAAAATAAAAACGATAAAATATAGTAATAATAATGATAATTATTATTATTATAACATAATAATTTAATAAATTTGTTTAGAAGGTAATTGAACAAAATGTATGTTTAATTGTTAAGAAGTTTGCATATACGTACAATAATTTTGGGTCAGTGAATTGCAGGTCTTCTTCATTCCCCCTTTCTCAATTGCTTGTGTCGAACGTGCTGGGTGATCGAACGCCCTTTCTCCTCATCCTCCTCTTCTTCCTTCGCATATTTTTCTTTTTATTCTTTATTGAGTTCGTCTTTAACCTGTTCAGTAAACCACGAGACACGAATGTAATTATTACGAATGACTGTAAATCTTTGTCACCAATAATATTGGATCTTTTCAAATGAGAAATTTTTAACTCGTGAAGACTTAAGATGCATATTTTCGCATAATTTTCGAGCTATATTATCTCGTTATCAATGAATAACTTTATCAATGTTTCTTTTTAAACATATATATTATTTATTGACTTTATTAACGTTATTTTTTTGAAATTATACATTACGAGATATAAATATGTAATATCTTCAGATGTATTAATCTTACATGAATAATACTCGAAAGTATTTTATCTTTAATATAAATAAAATCATTTGAAATGATTAGAAAAGTTAGAAGACGAAATAGAAAAGAATAAAAGATACCAAAATAAAATGAAGCACGCTTCGTGAAAGACCGTCAACACTGAAACGGAGTGAAAGTTTAGCTTTCCTATTGTGATCGCTAACGTTTCAATCTCTCAAAATTTCATCGACGCAACAACGCCCGCGTTTCTTTCGATACACGATAACACAACACTTTCCCAAGAACCATTCGTCGAGTTGTAAACCTCATCGAAGATTTAACGTCAATCATCTCATTGATTTTCTCTTCAACAAGAAAGATTCGCTTGAAAAGTGACGAAAAAACTTTAACGACACCCGTTAGAAATATATTACGGTAACAAGATTGTTCAATCCTTTTGCAAATAACTATCGACTATAGCATTATCTTTTCTATTAATTTCATTTACCAAATAAAAAGATCTTTTACAATAAGTACATTTCAAGTACTTTGTGAATTTATCATGAGTTTTCTAATAATGAAAGAATTGATAAAACAAAAAGCTTACTCTCATGTTATTTAAAGGAATCATAATTTTAATTAATATGTATCTAAGAAAACCTAACAGATTTCTTTATGTTTCTTCTGTGAATGAATGCATGTAAAAAAAGAAATAACCATTTTAGTTATGCAAATTATAATATTTACTCTTATGATTATATTATTATAGGATTACGAAAATTATTTTAATCCGAGATTAATTGCAAGTTTTTACCGACCAATAAAAATTAAAAAAAGAAAAAAATTAGCTAACGAATTATTCCTTTCAAAAGTTCAAACATCTGGATCGATTAGAAACTCGACAAAATAGAAGCGACAAACAAGGAAGCAGAAAAAAGGGAATAGATAGACGCTCTTACATTAGTGTGTCAGTGTGTCTATATGCTAATAGCTTGACTCGATTAGCGGTTTTAACTTCGGCTACGAATAAACTCGATAGAAGAAAGCACTTTGTTTTCAAAAGGATATTAAAGAAAGACACTAACAATAAGTTAGTATGCATATAAATAAGTTTTTACATGATGTAATTTAAATAACATTTTTAATTCAGAAAATTTTTCATTAGCAAAATATATTTTTCATTGATTTTTTCACAAAAATATTTATATATTATATTTTAATAATATAACTATATTTATAATATATATATGTTATACATGAATTAAATGATATATACATTATTACTATATAAAATGATTATATTTCTAAAAGTTCTATATATATATTTAGCTACTATCGAATAATATCATTTGAAATAATAGTTACTCAAAAAGGAAGTAGCAACCGGTTAGCAAAATGCGAAGGTGTGTACGTTGATGCTCTTAAATCGTTCTCAAGGCTCTCCCGTTTAACGGTACTCCTCTCTTAAAGGTATCCTACCTGAACATTAGAAAGTAGTTTGATATTTGGAATTTCCTCCAATCTATTTCTATGATTCGCTCAATTTGACTGACCTATGCTTTTACGAGGGCGTTACGAGATGCCCTTACTGATCTATTGCAACCCAATCGATTTATTCTTACTTTTCATTTAAAAATTAATCTCTCAAATAAATATCTAAATTATTTTTATCAAAAGTTAACAATTTTTTTATCAAATATAAGGAAACGAGTAAAGTCGTAAAAAAATGGGAGCTGAGAAGTTGTGACTTTAATAAATAAAAATTTTTAAAGCGCGTATCAAAAATTTATTGCCAAAGATTTTGTTCTCGCAATCGTTTTCGACTATCTATTATTATTGTGTTATTACCTTGATAATTTCATTGACACTCGTTTATTCTATTTTGCACTTTTATTTATGCTACGGGCAACATGTATTTAGCAGACATTCTATAGAATGCCCAGAAAGTTTCGGTCAATCTAAAAAGTGTGTATATTTAAGGGAACGAGCAGAAGGGGGAAGTAATCTGAAGCTATTGTAAGTGAAAGAAACCATGGAAATTTAAAAATCCTGTCTCATCCCCCCCTCGTCCGAAAGTAAAATACTTTAAACGTATACTTCATTGAAATACTTTTAAGGTACTCGAAAAATGAATATTTAATGAAAAATGTTTACATTTACCGTTATACTCGCAACACAAATATGAATATTTCAACATTCCACACATAAATACGCAACAAAATGGCTACCTAAGATTTGTACATACACTTGATAACAATACAAGTAATTGAAAATTATTGATAATAATTTATATTTAGGATTACACCAATAAGACTTTCTTTCTTTTAATTATTATAAATAATTCATAGAAAATAATACAGAGATTTTAAGTGTGCGTTTACGAATCAAGAAACATCGCAAAACAGCGAAACATTGTCCAATCATCGACAAAACACAAATCTATTTTCAACTTTCTAATAATATCGTTGTAATGACGAGGATTGTGTCGTTAAGTCACTCACTTCGCACACTCGCTTTCACCACCCACGCACGAATTTTCTATTCTCTTAAAGCTTTCTCGTCGTTGATACATATATAGAGAAATATACAATGTATATAGTAAACATATACATATACATAGATATATTTACGTTGAATATGACGCGAACAATGAGTCACGTTATCGGCTTCGCCCGCTTTTCGGGTTTCTCTTACTGACGCAATCTTCTTTTCTTTCTTTCTTCTTTTTTTAATCTCCAACAAAAGAGGACGTTATTCTAACAAACTTTCACTTTCCCTTCCCTTGAAGAAGGTTTCTTACATCGAACAAAATTTAGTCAACATTTTAAGAGGACACGTCACCTTCGAGTGCAAAAAAAAGCGGTTCTTTTGTGAATTTTTTTTGCAGCCAGTTTTATTAATATTAATACAAATTTTTGGTATATGTAAGTTATATATCTGAACTATATTCACAATTTTTTGTGTGTAAAAATATTGTAAATTGTGTTGTCTGTGGCCACTTTTCTAAGAGTCCAAAAAAAAAGGTGATTTTCGGTTGCCCTCACTGGCAAAAATTGGTTCATCAGAAACATAAAAACCGAGTGTTATCCTTTAGTAGAGATGTTGGCGCAGGAAATGAACGAAAGGAAATATTGATTTTTTAATTTTTTTCAAAATAGTCGACTTTTTACGAAAAAATTGACATTTTTACAGAAAAATCGCCGTTTTTGATAAAAGAAAAAAAATTGGCATTTTTTCGAAAAATCCTTTCGTTCATTCCCTAGATACGTGTATCTAGTATTAGTGTACAAAATTTGGTAAGGATCGGATAAATGGTCTGGACGCAGCGAGGGCAACCGTTTTAAAAACGCGAATAGAAGAAATTAACGTTTAAAGTTTTAGACACTTACTTGGAGCGCTACGGCGCGCTCCGTTTAAACTACTACAGTTTCATAAATAATGGGCGGATCTTCACCAAAATTTGAAGAAATATTTTTGAAATAATATTCTTTCAGAAAATCGAAAAAAAAATCGATTTTTTTGTTGACGTGTCCCCTTAAATTCTTCCCTTTTCTCTTTCATACATTATTTCAGATTTTTAACTAATAATTAATTAAAAGTAATACCCTAACGAACTAACGCCTCCATATTCGCGACATATTAAATATTTTAAAATAATCGAATGCCGCCGTACAGGCGGCATGACCTGATAATTTAGAAAATTTATTAAGTTCTGTAATTGTTACGTTACAATGAAGGGCGATGGACAATTGTTTCTGGATGCATTCTGTAGAGTTCCACTTCGAGCATTAAGCGAAAAAAACACAATTTTTTAAAAGTTCAATAAAATTTAATATCGTGATTTTCTGACGAGACAATATATAACTATTGCAAAAATTGTATTAAAAAACCCTGTATTCACATACGGGATTGTTGGAAGATGTACCAAAATATACAAAAGTTTAAGTAATTTTGCATAGATTAATTGTAAGCCCATAAAAAAAAAACAATTTATAAATGTATACGTGTCTATAAATTACATACGTATATCTATTGGTTTATTTCAAATCTGACTATTTTTCTTTAATTTTCACTTTAGTATTCTTTTATATGGGCAAATCTGTTCATATACTACTTCTTACTATTAAAAATTTCCACAAAATCCAATAAAGCAACATTAATTATGCACTTTTTCTTGCTCTTGAAATAAAGTACTAAATATCTTAAAAATCCGTCGATCTAAAAATCATTATTCTAATAAACTACGCTCGTTCGTTAAGGGTTAATATACGTATGTATTTATCGTTAATATCTAAAACTACATATGTATTGTTCAGTTCTATAAATTAGTCTCATCAAATTACATTAGGAAGATAGATACATATGTAACATTTACAAAAAAAAAGAACAGTTTTTTGGAGAAATTTTTACCTAATAATTGATTAGACAACAATTGGCTTGTTCAATTTTCTTTATAATAAATAATATAATCTTAACATTTATATACCTATTTACGTACGTCCTCGTTCTTGAAATCAATCAAAATTAACGTTTAAAACGTGATGTCGTCGAGTAACGGAGATGCCAAAAGCAAATATATATATATATATATATTTTTTAATGAGAATGCTAAAATAATTATTCATCCAGCGAGAGGGAGAGAGAGAGAAAGAGAAACGAAGAACATTGACAACGGATTACTACTACGTCGACTCGTAAAAGGATTTGAGAGTAGTAGTAATCACTTATGTACCGGCTTGCTTTTACGGGCCAGTGAAACTTACGCCGTTAATTACACATTCTTTTTAACCTTTCAAACTATTATTATACTGTTGGCATTATTTTCTCGTCACTATATACAACTATCGATTTGTAATTCAACGATCGTCGTTACAATATTATCAGTATTTGAATAAATTTCATCTATTCGACGAATATTCGACTGATATCGTAGGTTATAACTTTAATCAAATTTTTTGAAATTTATACAATATCAAGTATCATACAAATAGTTCGTACATATATAACTTTGGAATTATTCCATTTTAATGGTGTCTTGATAACATAGAAATATATTATAAATTAGGATACCGTATACGTAATATGTACATGCATATATCGATCAATAATGGATGGAAGTACTTATGTATGTACATAGATGTTTATAGGATCTCACATAACTCAACGATCCTTAACATTTCCTATATCAATTCATATATGCATGCACATATGTAAAATATTATAGACCGCATTTGAAAATTGATCCTTGAAATTTAAAGTCTCTTCCATATTTGATTTTATCATTTCGTTAAAAGTATTTTCATTTTTAAATAGAAGAATATTATGTGTGCAGAGAGAATGAAAATTAGAATATTGTAATATATTGATGATTAAGCGGCTCACGTGCGATGAAATGATTTCACCAAGACTCGAGGGTCACCATATTTACTGAACTAAATGATAATACACAACATGATAATAGACATTTCACTGTATGGTATTAAAGCTACGCTGTTGCGAATACGCTAAGAGTACGTTCAAAGTTGTTCCTCCTCTTGAAGACTGCTTTCACAACACGCATCCGGAATCAATCGATGCTTTAACTTCATAAACAGGATACTTGTCCGACTCGCCAACTATATTCGAACTATACCTCCTACTACTCGCTCGTTCTCGTCAATCAGACTCGTTTTATAATAAATTTACATGTTTTTCATCAAACAAGATATCTTCTTATATATACATATATATTTATATATACACACATTCGTATACATAAATTTTGTCCAAATTCTATTCAAGAATTAACTATTTTTCTATAGAATTATTATTAAATTTAATTTAATTTTATGGGCCTAAAAGTATTTTAATCGAAAGTTATACTAAACCAGATGAAATATTTATATTCATATAATAATATATAAATAATATTTAATTTAATTTAATTCATTAAATTCCAAGCTATATCCTTCAATACTATTAAATATGTTAGGATGCAAATAAATTTGTTTAAACGTACGAAGAGAAATATGGTTGCTTAGTAAAAAATGTTCTAAACATTAACGTAAATGAATTTTAACATTAATTGTTGTGATCAATACGACTGACAAATAAAATTCTTATCCAGCATGATGAAACTAATGCTCTGATTCCTCGGTTAATTAGAACATGTCGTTTCCAACCTTGCGCAATCGTTATCGATCGATCATCTTCTTCTTTAGGATCTTTTTAACGAAACGACAACGTATAAGTACACGCGTGTAGTAATGAGCGAGCATGGAATGCACGCATGCATGCACGCATGCACGCATGTATGATAACCATTAATGGACGAAGGAAGAGGAAAGTAGCATTTCTGCTCTTTTCTACGATCTTAAGGAGGAGAAGGAAGGACACGCGAACATTTCCATAACACACTATATCTTCAAGCACGTGCGATACGCGTTAATGTCGTTTTCAAAACGAGTACAGAAACTACACGATTCTCTTTGCTTTCAAACGATAGAAAATAGGAGAAAATTAACAAAGGTTTATTCCAAGAGTAGTATTTTGTGTATCTAATTTTATTGTTAAAAGATCACATTTATGTATTCTGATAAATATAAAATT
Organism: Polistes dominula; assembly: GCF_049000335.1. Taxonomy (NCBI): domain Eukaryota; kingdom Metazoa; phylum Arthropoda; class Insecta; order Hymenoptera; family Vespidae; genus Polistes; species Polistes dominula. The sequence continues at coordinate 5,183,447 of NW_028300966.1, read as the reverse complement.
ACTGTTTTTCTTCCTTTCATTCCACAATATTTGATAAAAGAAAAAGAAGAAAAAAGAATGTGAGGCATTCATGCGTGATAGAAGTAAAAATTATATTATCATATAGAAAATAATTGATTCGTGTATACACATTCATGTATAGTACCGAAATTAATTTTATACTCATTAAAGTAAAAATAAGTATAAGGTACATTTCTTTAAAAAGAAATAAATTAAATTTTCTCTATAAAGTTTCGAATAAAAAATTTTAATTTAATATTTTATTAAATAAAAATGGTTAACTCACAGTCATTTCTGGCCAAGAACGTTAAAACAAGTGTTGTTATTTTAATTTAAACAATCTCAAATATTAGTAAAAAGTACAGTACTATGTTTAATTTATCTTAATTGATTGATAAAAGGAAATATATATTACAGTCTGGAAGCTACAAAGTATAAATTCGTCGTACCATCCTCTTCGAAATCAAACAGTATACTGATTCCATTATCCTCTATGAAAGTCACTTAAAATTCTTTTATTGATTTTTGTTTATATGACTCTGTGAAGGAATAACAATAACAAACGATGAATTTTTCTATGTTATATATATATATATATATATATATATAAATATATGCCATTTATTTTGAAAATAGCCTAACTCCATTCTTGATAAGAAATATTATTCATATAATAATTGCCATTACATTTTAATAGGAACTATAAATTTACTTCTTTATATATACTTAAGTAGTATGACTCATTAGTATTCTGTATGTATATTTTTAATTGCATTGAAACGTAAACTCTTCAATATCTCGATTCGAACATAAATGAATTTAGGCCACTTTCAAAATAAACGGCTCACATATTTATGCATATTTCAACATATTTATTGCATATGATTTGCACAGTGGTATGTATTTTCACTACAAAACAATCAAGAAAAGAAAACTGACTTTTATAGATGACAATGAACCAATCTAACAGTGGATTTCGAAGAGGACGAGTAAATTAAAATTATACTTCCTGCTTTTAGACTGCAATATACATTTTATTAGATTAATAAATTAACAATCATTTAAGATATATCGAACATTCCCAAGATATTTCACATCCCTACATATACACAGACACAGACATACACACCAACATTAGAACCTTCTATAATTCTGTTCAACTATCGATCGACTATGGGATTCTATCCCACTCACCCTTCCTATCTCTATGTCGTTTCATAAAATTTTATCGTTACCGTCGCCTAAAAATATTCACTTCAAAAAGACAGATATGATAAAACCAAGAAAGGGCTACGAGACGAAAAAGGAAAAGAATATACAATGTACATATCATATACGTGTATATGTTACCGTGAAAAACCGAAAATGGAGAATGTCAAGATTCACATGGGCGCTTGTCAACACATACCAAATACGTCAGTAAAAGACCGAATATTTGAGTTTATTTTTATACATTAATATTTCGGACGTACACCGAACGACCATGTGAATCTTGATATTATCCAATTTCAGTCTTTCACAGTAACATATATATATATTATATCGTAGGGTTCATTGAAGCGAGCATCCTATTCACGATGGGCATTTACCATAAGAGAACATAAACGATCGGATTGGTGGTGGACAAACCACGTGCGCGCGAACGCAAACACCAAAGCGACTGGCATGAAGTAGCGTTCCTTCCTCGCCGCGGGAGTGTGGACCTTGTGAGCGGTCAAAGTCGTGACCTACTTCACTTCCTGCCTTCGAAACTTTCTCCCCATACCGTTTGTGAACACAAGAGGTGCTGAGAATCACGAGGATCGCTTCATTCTACGACCTTCCTTCCTTTTTCTTCTTCTTCTTTTTCTTCTTTTTCTTCTTTTTCTTTTTCTTTTTCTTCTTCTTCTTCTTCTTCTTCTTCTTCTTCTTCTTCTTCTTCTCATTCTATCTTTCTTTTACTTTTAAATTGACTACTTACAATTAGTTTTTTTTTCTCATTTCATAATCATAATCATCCCTTTTTCATTTTCATCAAATTGATAAAACAATTTTTAACGTTTTCAAGAAATGAAATTACTTGAATTTGCGTAAAAGCATCTCTTTATTTCTCAGTTAAGAGTATTCAAATGATATTTAAATGTAGTGACTTGTTAAAAAAAATATATGTTATTAAAAATAGAAATAACGGAATAATAACGTGATGAAAGATAATAAAGAAGATTAATTAAAAACATTTTACATATCGAATATTTGGAATATTAATGTCTTGTAACTTATTCAATTTAATAAATATTTTATCTCATCATTCTATAATATCAATCGTTTAAAAAACGATTAATCTAATAATTTTATACTTTTATCAAAGTTATTTAAAATTTTAATTAACTTCTTTTCTTCTTCTTCTTCTTCTTTTCAAATTGTTTCGATTATTCAAATATTATCAACATATTAATCAACATATATACTCAACTATATATATCTAACGTTTTTATATAGAGATATCGCATAAAATTGAATTGGACATGATCGTAAAATTGAATGGCAAAAAAGTCAACTGTAAACTTTCTTCGAGCGCGTAAATTCACTTTATTCTACGAATCATGGATATTACGGATTACATGGATATTACTATACAATCAAAGGATTAAAGAACTAAGTGATGACAGATAAATGAAAGAGTCTTACGTCATTGAAATTCTTTATGTTATACAATAAAAAAAAAAGTCTATTACTAGCCAACATACCATGAAACAACATTCGTATACTCTATTTTTTGTTATGTTTTGTTTTACATTGTTTTTGTTTTATTAAACAAAATTCTATAGTCCAATTAGGCCAGCGAGACAAATTCCTTTCTTCAAAGGACTGCCACGAAGGCACCCTTCTACTGCACGTGGTCTCTCTGTGTGTCAAGGTCTTTCTTAGATTCCTAAAAGAAGCCAAGATCGATCTATAGAAAATCTCAACTCGTCCTAGTTGGTCTCCGCTTTCAAACGAATTCCAAACTGTCCATTCTGTAGAATATATGTATGTATGTATGTAAATATGATTTAATCACCTTGACCGTCATTCCAATTTCTTTTTACATATAATCTTTATCGATCGTGTTACATGTCTTATTATAGATAAGAGAAATCAAACGAATTCTTTCGCCAAACTTAAATCTATTTTATTTATTAAATATATATGTAATTTAATGTAATTATTCCCACATACTTTAACTATTTTCTCTAACCGCTAATAAATAAAACGACTTACGATTGATCATAAAAATACACAAAATCAAAATTGACGTTCGATTAATTCAAGATAATAAATACGCAGTTATTGATTAAAGTGAAGAAGAAATAACCGAGCACGATGCATAAATGACTATGATTATTGAATGTTAAATGAAAAGGAAACGAAATAAGCTTAACAGCATGGATAGAGAGAAAGGTGAAAAGAGATAGAGAGAAAGAGAGAAAATATAGAATAGAAAGCAGAAGTCAGAAAGGATGTATTCGTCAGGTCGCACGAGAGAAAAAAAAAAGAAAAAGGAAAAAAAGTGATCGCCGAATTTTCTGTATAACCAAATGGGACAGCTTTTTGTCTTCTAGAAAGTTGTTGGAAAGAGATCTTGGAATCGAACGTTGTTATCCCAACAAGGTTACCAGACCGTACGACGAACCTGTGACGATCAACAGCTCTATGTTCGGCCGGAAAGAAGAATGAGTGAAATAAAAAGGGAGAGAGAATTAATAATAATACATGGTAAACATACTTCATCTATTTCGTAAGTCGTTGTCGCGTTTAATCGATGAATCATCGAGAAGCAATCCATCATGCTTTCTCCGTGAAATATGATGGAGATTGAAGAATATATGCCAGGAATACGATGTTATGTTTAAATCGATTATAAACATCTATGATCTTCTTGACTTGGATCTATGTATATATATATTAGGGTGGGTCAAAAAAATGACATTTTTTTTTTCAAGTGCCACGGAAAAATGGGTTGCTAGAAACCTTAAAAAAATTCTCACCAAATATGAGCTCTTAATTTCAATAGGAAGATCCTCCGCATCGCAGTTTTTTATTTTTTTTTTTTCAGTCTAATAGATTAAAATTCATACCTCATCATTTATTGATTGTACAGAAAAATGTTTTAGACGAATTTTGTAGGAAATTTAATGCTCTACAAAAAAGGTATCTTATATTTTTTCCGTAAACCTCACCATTTGAATGATATTGAAGATTTAAATTTGATGATTTTTAGACAAATTTCATTTTTGTTTATGAATTTTATAACTCTACAATAAATGACTATTATAAGATGCGCAATACAAATTTTTGTAAGAAATTAACTGCTCTATAAAAATGGTGTCTTATGTTTTGGTGATTAAATTAAGCGTTCAAAAGATATTCATCATCAAACTTTCATGTGTACTAATTTTTGTTTCTGAATATTTGTCTCATATTTGGTGAGAATTGTTTTAAGGTGTCTAGCAACCCATTTTTCCGTGGCACTTGAAAAAAAAAAATATGTCATTTTTTTGACCCACCCTAATATATATATATTATCACTATGATTAACGAATTTTTAATCACGTCAATTAAACTACGCAGTATAGGCAGGTTACGTACGCAGCGTGTATTTCTAGATTACGTCGAAATGAGAATAAAGGGAATAATGAAAGAAGGGGTTTGTACGATCGCTGAATAAAATAGCTCCGTTTATTTGATTAAGTCCCCGCGGAGCGCGTCCTCCTTTTCTCAGAGCATGATACATAAGTATAAGTATACAATATATATACATATATATATATATATATATATATATATATATATATATATATATATATATGTATAAATATATAGTTGGCAAGGCTAGTTAACGCACACGCACCTGTATTTGGCTTACGACGACGACGCGATCGACTGTAGTGAGTGATAATCGTGGAGTAGGTCAGCAGAACAGTGCCCCTAGCTATCTGCGTTCTTCTGTCTTCCTGACATTCACGAGCGTTGCGCGATCGACGATGTCGACATGTTAGTAGTCGTTAAATCACAGTACTTCCAAATTTTCATATTCTCCAAATTTCAATTCACAAAAGTAGACAAAAACAAAAATATCGATAAAACGAAAATTTTAACATATTTATTTCGGCATATGTTATATTATACTTGGACAATAATGTTTATCTTATTATTATCGAGACATTAAATCGAGACATTAATGATATTATTCGCATGAAAAAAATACGTGTATCTCGAAAAAATAAATATTTTATAATATAATATTTCACATTCGTTTCAAAGTATACGTTGTATCGAAAAAAAAAATATTTTTTCAACTACTATATGTAAATTTAATACCCATCTCGTAGTTAATTGCCGAATGTGACGTCAAACGGGGTAGACGAGAATTTCGATAGGATTTTGAATCATAAAAAAACGATACCAAATTTTCGTTTCCCGTTAGAGTTGTTTTATCGAGCATCATGAAATACGTGTATGTGTTTGATTTTGTATGAGTGTAATAGAGAGAAAGAAAGAGGTGTGAGATAAACATTAATTAGCGATATTCCTTCATTACCGCATCCATGTGTCAGTACCGTTTCAAGACTCCTACTTTGAAGTAGCACGCAAGATATCTCCATGATGGTTTTTATTGTCATGCGAAATGATAAGCCGATATCATTGTAGGAAGTCCTCAAATATTTTTCTATAGGTGTATATGTATCTCATGTACCTGCATACCATACCATGTGCAAACTTTCTTAACGATTAAGAGAATTTGATCACGCGTGCGAGCCGCTTTTGGCGTTGAAGAAACCGGTCGAGATCGGTGGCAAAACATCTAGGTCCATTTTTCTTACGATCACCGCGTTCTAGATATACGAGTGACGGGTTCTCTTCATATAGAAAAGGAACGAACGCACCTGCGAGAAACGCTACGGAACAATTATTAATTATTATTGCTCCACCAATAGAAAATAGAAGAAAAAGAAAAATGTGTCTTGTTAGATAGACAAATTTTTTTTTCTTTCTTGAATTCGATTGATTTTTTTCTAATGATACACTCTACTATTGATTTTTCAATGTTCATTTTATGTACATTACGAAAGGAGAAAAATTTTGAAATACAAGGAAGAATACGCCCAGACGACAGTGAAAATCGTATAATCGACTGATCGTAAAGGCGCGCCAATCAAAAACAAATTCACGCGAAGTACGACGACCGGCAACCGGTAAAAGATTAAGGTAATGGGGTCGCGTTCCACTGGTAGCAACGGAATGACTACATATGGCAAAGTACGGTTGCGCTCTGAACCACAGAATCAATCGATTGGACGATGACAAGTATTGTTTTTCCATTTCCATTCTTATTTTTCTTTTTCAACTTTTTCCTATAATTCATAATTATTTCTTTTTCGTTGTTATGCAAAAAATAATATTATAATATCATTGTCATTAAAACTTTATCAATTTTTATAGACTTTTCTAAATTATATTTCGATAAATTCAATCATAGGATTTAACTAAATATCAAAGAATGTATTAGTGCGATGATTCGAATTGTGTATCAAATCATAAATCATCTATTAGAGAATGTTCTACGTGTCAACAAGTTACTAAACGATTTAAGATTCAGGCTAACATGTTGCTATTGTCATCGTAATATTATTTATGCGAACGAAAGGAATAAAATATACGTGTATGTATGTATGTAATACATTGGTTAATACTTCCTAATAATTGTTCAGGAAAAAATTACAGGAAAAAATTACAGAAAAAAAATGATTCTATGTTTACTATAAAATCGAACATAAGGATTCATCACAAAATATAGTATTTACTATATATATACGTATAAATATCGTAAATATTTTAAAAGGCGCGCTTCTCTCACAATAAGTGCTCAAAATAACATAGAAGTTCCTTTACCTTAAAACATGTTATACTATTAATATTATTTTAAAATATATGTATATATAAACGTTATATGAAAACTCTAAATATTAAACAATGATGTGTAACAAATCTAAGAAAATAAGGTATTAAAACAGATTGAAGCATTCCCGCCAATATGATTTTCCTTTAGATAACTAAAGAAATAGAGCCCTTAGAAATTTCTTTGCGTTTCATTTCTTTTCAATGCTAATTATAATCTAACAATTGTATCGACAAAAATCATAGTAGTAAGAGCAAAGTGACAATTGCTTCTTGCGATAGACATGTGTAGAGACGAACACTTATCAGGCTTCAAAGTCATGGCCAGGTGGTGTGTCTTGGAATTCGAAGATCGAAAGACAGAAAGATATAAATAGACTATGTGTGTCTCTTTCGAGGGAGACGAGTCGAGAGAGATAGAGAGAGAGGCAATTGTAACGCATCGAGAGAGAAAGGTCGTACGTTAGAGGATGGAGAAGCGAGAGGGAGGAGAGGGAAAGGAAGAGAGAGAGAAAGAGGGAACGAGAGAGAAACGTACGGGAGAGGAAGCAGAGCCAGGAATGAACACTTGGACGGCAGTTGGTAAATCGACGAGCGGGAGGACTCTCGACACAGGCATTTTGTTCAACAATATTGCGTGAGTTCTACATTTATAAACGGACTGCGGCATCGCCTCGTGTTCGTGAGAGAAGAAAAAAATAAAAAAAACAAAAACAAGATGACAATTTGGATCCACGCATCTTTCGTGAAATAAAAAGGGGTGGGGGTAAGATGCAGGGGGTTCGATAGTCGCGAACAAAAGTGAACGTGGACGCGATACTTCCTTCTCTTCTTCTCTTTACGATTCTTTCTTCATATCAAAATAAAGAACTGATAAGAATATTTAAATATATCTAACAATAATATTCTCGTTGCTAATTGATCTTTAGGTAAAGTATATTATACACGTGGAAGGAAAAAAGAGATTAATACTTAAAGATCAAAAAACGTGGAGAAAAAAAATAATATTATTAGTAAAATCGAAACTGTTGTTTTGTTGCATATTTCGCATGCATGTGATCGTTACCGCGTCGCATATGATACTGCGGTTACCAGCACGATGCCTACCTATTATAACATGATCTGTCATAATCTATGACGCCTAAAGAATTGCGTAACGCGAGTAGCATGATATGCCTAGAACAAATTAGATCAAGCATATCGTAACAAGGCCACGTAACGCGCTTCATTTCGACGCCATCTTCTATAATTCTTACATATACATCATCTTCGTGTAAACAACTCATTAACACGTTCTCTCTATCAACAGGCACGTGCACCTTCAAATTCGAGTATATATTTTCGGTTTGGTAACTAACCGACAAAATTTTAAACTGTTATGTATGCAACGTTTCATAGACTATTTAAAAACAGTGCGGTTTAAAAAATATTTTAAAAATTATTACATAGAATATGGATCAATTAAAAGAAATAACATTTGTTCTTTTCAGTTCCTGTTTTCGAGATAATTGTGCTTACAAATTTAATTAGTCAAGTACGCTTACACTGAATTATCTCTACTTAATAGTAGAGTAATTAAGATTACAAATATTATATATATATTTATGCAATATAAGAGCTAATTCTAACTAATGTAAACATTTGGCCTTTAATCAATTTGGTATAAGCGTTAAAAATGGCAGCGTAATGAAAACGCAATAGTAGCAACCAAATATAATTTTTAAAAATAATAAAACTGTATTATTCTTCGACATTTCTTATTGATCATTATAAGTCCAAACCAAAAGATAGTCGAGTGTACGCTCTAGATTATATTATTATATGAACGATTAGATAATTGATAAAAGTCAATTTTGGTTGGGAATACTTTTTCAGATTTCAAGTACACTGAGACAATCAAAGACGAAAACGAAACAGGCCAAGAGGAAGCGGAAGAAGAAGAATAAGAAGTAGAAGAAATTCAAATTTGCCGCGGCATCAGCCGCGCCAATAGACTCGAAGCTTCGCGTTCGAGTTACCGACTCGTCCGCCAATAGTAGTTGTTCGTAATGTTGCACGCGAGGATTGCCGTCGGTGTCGCGACGTCGTATCAAGTTACAAGCAATAACTACTTGTCTCGTCGTTTTTTACTTTGTCGCATCGATGTCGACAAAAGAATCCGATCGATTGGTGATCGTGCGATCAATCGTGGCAAAGTTACTCGACATGACATGCGCGGAAATTACCTGAGAATATTGGAGAAGTGCAAATGTGAGTATACCCATCGTAACTCTTTCACTGCCATCTTGCTTAACCCAACCTAACACTACTTGCCACGCACTATGGCGCTGAATATGCTTTTCTAAGGCGCCACTTTTCCTTTTCGTATATATTTACTATTGCGCATGCGCATCATCTCTTAACGCCTACAACCCAGCCTACCTTACGTTGTTTGCGGCAAACTTAAAAGATTATCTTATTCTTTCCTTGTTCTTTTCCAAACATTACAGAATTATAATATACATGATTTAAATCTTGTATTATTATTATTTTAATTCAAAGTTATGTATAGAATTTAATTAGAACAATGAAAATCACGATATCAAACACCTTTGAGGAAAAGCTTTTCGAGATCTTGTTTCCAAGCGAAAATTATAACGTATACCCAAGTATTAGTCTCACAAAGCCAATTGACGGTGATTCTCATAAATATCCTCTTGTTTGCGAAGAGATTACGTATACTCGTTAGTGACGTGTAATACTACACCATCGAAGCAAACCCCTCGTAATTTAGCGAATATGCTGGGATACGTAAGTATTATATATGCTTATACATAATACATAGATGTATTATAATATTTAAATTACACGTTACGTATATGTTGACAAAAATTGTTCTTGCCGATACAATTACTTAATTAAAAATACTTACATTTAAATATTACTTCGATTTTCGAATTACATATCTTGTAAATCTGTGTAACAGATTCGTTAAATCTCTCTTATTTGGCATATCGATATTGCTGTTAATAAAAAAATGAATTCGTTGGATCTCTTGTCGAATCATGGAAACGCATAGAAGAAAAAAGAAATTGAATTTTTTATATCGAGATCCGTGTGACCTTTATCTCAGAATTGTATGGTTTATGTTACGAGATAAGCACCTTAATTGCTCGGTTCGATATCGAGTTAAGTTTCTTTTCTTTCTCTTCTTTTACACTTTAGTTGCGTGAAGACGTAAAGAAGAAAAAAAATTAAAATATCAGGCAAAGGAGAAATACGATGACAAGATGGGCTCGCTTTCTTCATTTAGTCAGTGCGCGTTCCGTAATAATGTCAAATTGCATTATGGATCCGGTGGCCTGATTCGCGATTCTGACCCACCGTAAACAACGTGCCACGTCGAGCAAAAGGAATTATTTTCAAGTTTTCCTGGACACAATATTATACAATATATACAACAGATGTCGTATATGCAACTTGTATAAATATATATACGGACAATACTATTCTTATACCAGACATAACATGCAAATTGTATACGTATGTATAATATTAAACGTAACAAGTTACATATTTACGCGCGCACACACACACACACACATATATTATGCCTATTATGCATATTATAAACATATATTTTGTAGAGTAACGATCTTTGAAATGACTTATTTTCGAAAGATGCTATTTCTTAAATATATACAAATTGTAAATCCCTATAATATGAAACAGTAAATAAATTCAACTCTTTTATCTAAATATATCTGTTAAAAAAATAATGATTAATAAATAACTTTATTTACGCAGCAAAGAAGCTTCCACAAGATGTCAATCCTAAAGGTGTCTTTGCTTGCAACGAGTTGGATCTGAAGGAAGTTCAAGTATATGGATTCGATTATGATTACACTCTTGCTTGTTACAAGCCTTCGATGGACTATCTACTTTATAACTTAGGACGAGACATGTTAATAGAAAAATACAAGGTATTGTTTTAAATTATTCATTTCAAATTAATATTGAAATAACTAAAACGGAAAATATAATTACCAAGTATCCAGAAGGAATCAAAGCACTCGAATATAAAGAGGATTTTGCTGTTCGTGGACTTCATTACGATATCGAAAAGGGTCTATTGCTGAAACTGGACAGTTTCCTACAAATTCAGTTTGGTAGTGTTTATCGAGGTCTACACCCTTTACCGGACGACGAAGTTCTGAGGCTCTACAAGAACAGAATAATTCCAATAGCTTATGTTGAAGCACCTCACAAACATTCACAGGTTACCAATTTAAATTCTCTTTAATGCAATGCGATCTCTCTCTCTCTCTCTCTCTCTCTCTCCTCTCTCAATCCCTTTCACATTACTTCGTAATTTTTATTACTTTAATATATATATCACTCTTTTTTCTCTATAAACTCTTAAGTCTCATCAATCTTATTTACTAATCGCATTTATACGAGAACCATTAATATGAAATGAATTTGCGATATAAAAAAAAACATAATGGTATAATTAAAGTCAAATTTTATATTTGTATGCATTATCGATGGTTCCTTATGGGATGGGGATAGCATAAGGTAAATACATTTCTAGTTTGATGTTATTTTAAATTGATTCGTTTGAATATCAAAAATATTTCTTTTTAATTAAAGGATGGTTTACATCGAACAAAAATGGTACAACTAGCAGATCTCTTTTCCGTACCGGAAATGGGTTTACTATGCAACGTCACGGAATACTTTTTAAGGAATCATATCGATTATCATCCAGAAATACTTTTCCGAGATGTTAAGGTAAAGTAAAATAACGGCTCAACATACCGCGACACGTTTGAATTACTTTTAACGTAATGGTGTTTCGTTAAATTAATGGATTATTATTTTACGATACAGAATTCTGTACAAAGTTGTCATCCCATAATGCATGGTATGGTAACAAAAAATGTAGCCGAATATTTGGAACAGAACAAGGATTTAAGGAGGTTCTTCGAGCGGCTCAAAAATGCTGACAAAAATATGTTCTTGGTGACAAACAGTCCATTTCATTTTGTGTAACTTTCTATTATAGTTTACGAAATATTGTATTCATTTTGTTGTTATTAATCGTTATGAGAAATAAATTATATTTTTTTGCAGTGATAAAGGTATGAAATTTTTGGTTGGCGATAATTGGAAGGATTACTTTGACGTTGTGATCGTGCAAGCAAGAAAACCAAGATTCTTCACGGAGGAATCACGGCCATTACGAATTTACGACGAGGTGAAAAAAACTCAACTATGGGATCGTGTAACCAAACTTCGAAAAGGTGTTATATACTTAGAAGTAAGTAGTATTTTATCTGTATAAGATTTGTTTGACAATAAGATTAATTTCGTTATTGTGTTATTAATTAGCGTTAGGAACTTAAAAGTTTATTGCCACAAATAGCAAATCCCGCTAGTATTCCCTGAGCACTACCCCTCCATTCGCGGTTCTCGTACCAACGTCTTGGTCTACCCAGTGGTCTTTTCCCCTTAGGTATACAGATTAGTATTTTATAAGCTGTTCGCTTCTCACCCATACGCGCCACGTAGTCTGCTCATCTTAATCGGCATGATTTTACGACGTTATTAATGTCTTGTTTATTATATTATACAATTAGTGCAATTCAACGTTATGTAGTTTTCTTCATTCACCCGTTTCCTCATCGCGTTTTGCACTGAAGATTTTACAAAGAACTTTATTCTCGTAAACCCTAAATTTTTTCTCATCCCGTAACGTAAGTGACCACATTTCGCTGCCACAAAGGACTACCGGTAGGATTATCGTTCCGTATATTCTGATTTTTAAACGCCTAAACAGCACCCGCGAGCTGAGTAATTTATTGACCGAATAAAAGCATGCATTGCCTGAATTGATTCTTTTCTTAAGTTCTTCGTTTATTTCATTCGTCTGGTTAAGGATCGATTCTAAATACCTAAAGTTGCTGACCCGTTCAAAAATTTTATCCCGGACGACCAAAGTTCCAATGTTACGCACATTCTGAATTTTATCGGTGACCAGTGACTATATATTTGGTTTTATCCACACTTATTTACAGCCCTAATTTTTTTGTTTCGTCTAATAGGGTTTTCGTGTTATTAACTGTCTCCTTATTGTCCGCCAAAAAGGCAATATCGTCCGCATATATTAACAGTTATGTTGTCCCGTTCGGCTACAGACTATCTTTACTTTTCTGCAGTTCTTTGACAGCAAGATTTATTTTGTATGAGAATAAAATAATAGTAAGAAATTTTTTTTCGAAAATAATAGGGTACGGTTAAACAGTTGCAAGATATGACAGGATGGCGAGGACATCAGGTGTTGTATTTTGGTGATCATCCGTACAGTGATTTGGCAGACGTAACTCTGGAACATGGTTGGAGAACTGGCGCAATAATTAAGGAGTTAACTGTAAATATAAAATCTTTTATATAGAATAAATGTATAATGATTTATATTAAAGATATATTATTAGAATAATTAAAGATGTTTAGAAATATTATAAATTAAAAGTTTAAATGTTTCATTGTTATATGTATATGTATTAATACAAGATTTATCCGAACATCATCTATCAGGTAGAGAATTAATTGATTCTATATGTCAAAATAAGTCATAGAAAAGAATGTACATTTTTTCTTTTTTCTTTCGAAAAAATCATATTCGAAAATTTTTGAGAATACGCGATCACTGAATTATTTCTCTAGTAATTCTTTATTATCTACAAATATTTATCTACAAATATTTTCTTTCGTATTAATTGTAATACTTCTGCAAAACGTTTAGTCTGCTTTTATCAACTGAATTGTGACAATAACTTCGTATAAAAATCGTAAATACGTAGATATAGTAAAAGTGTTAAAAATTTATAACATTAATCCAACAACAATAGCAGCATCAGTATTAGATAAGACAATGAACACTAGAAGTCAATTAACGCGAAAGTGTAAGCGAAATAATATATATACACACATATATATATTAGGGTGGGTCAAAAAAATGACATATTTTTTTTTTACAAGTGCCACAGAAAAATGGGTTGCTAGAGACCTTAAAAAAATTCTCACCAAATATGAGCTCTTAATTTCAATAGGAAGATCCTCCGCATCGCAGTTTTTTATTTTTTTTTTCAATCTAATAGATTAAAATTGATACCTCATCATTTATTGATTGTACAGAAACATATTCTAGACGAATTTTGTAGGAAATTTAATGCTCTACAAAAAAGGTATCTTATATTTTTTCCGTAAACCTCACTATTTGAATGATATTGAAGATTTAAGTTTGATTATTTTATGACAAATTTATATATAATATATATATATATAATATTTAATATTTAATCAATGTATCTTAATTTACAGCACGAAATTGAAACGCTTAACGATCCAAAATTTAAGGAGAATGCAAATTGGCTTCAAATGTTGACCGGTTTAATAGAAGAACATCAAGATTATGAGGGTCCCGAAGTACAGGACGAACTTAATAAATGGATGATGGAACGCGACCAATTGAGAAATGAAATAAAATGTGTATTCAATCAACAATTCGGCTCGGTTTTCAGAACGTATCACAATCCGACCTATTTCTCAAGAAGACTTTTTAGATTTGCTGATGTTTACATGAGCTCGATCACGAATCTTTTAGAATATTCAACGAGTCATACATTTTATCCGAGGAGAGGTGTTATGCCTCATGAATACACGAGTTACTTTGTGTAAATAGTTCCAATTTATAAATGTCTTCCATTTTTCTTTTTATCTTAAATATAATATAATTAATTACAGAAAAAAATCAAAAATACTCTCGAGAGCTTCATTCGAGGCATTAATATAAGTACAATGTATAGTTGATCTAGTTGAAATTTGAATAGAAAAATAGAAAGATCGATATAAAAGCTTCTCAACTAAAACACTTGTTGATCGAGTTGTAGGATTTTATTCATTTATTGAAATCTCGTTATTATAAGATCATCTAAATGTATAAATGTAATGAATGTGTAGATAAGTAATTTGTAAAATATTAAAGCATTATTGCATCATTGCACACGTGATATTCTCTATTAATTTTATGCGAACAAAAATTTAATGAAATTCTTATACTTTCATCGATGAAATATCGCGTGTATATATATATATATATATACATATGTAAGTAGCGTATTAATAAAATTTACCGTCAATTTGCATTAAATTTCTTAATTTAATTAAACACCATTAAAAGCATAAAAATACACTCGAATGAAAAATAAAATATAATAGTAAACTTGCTTGCCTAGGAACTTTCCATCCAACAATAGATTATAATTTATTTTAACATATAAGAATAGCATTGATTCCAATGGTCCAAAGAAAGCAAGTGAATCGTATTTCACAAGTTGACAACTTTGAATATTTCGCCAACGTTCTTTATTATTTTTCTTATTCTTGGCTCTTTTCCTTTTTTCGTGGATCACTGCAGTATTCGTAAATTATTTATTATTATTATATTATATAGTATATATTTTTTTCTCTTTTTATTTAGTATTATTATATTATATAGTATTTACGAATAATAGGGAATATAATAAATTCGTTAATTATTTATAGATATTTATTATAATATAATACGATAGTCCTTCGTATTCATATGACGTTTTATTTAATATTTCTACGTTCTTGTATATATTGAATGTAAAACGAGACCAGGAATGTGACCAGCAAATATTGAAGATTCTACAATTCAAATTGTTTTTCTATTAAAATTATGTAAGTACGTAAACTTATACTAAAAAAATCTTCATGGTAATACGTAAACTTGCTTTACATAAAAGAAATTATCAGGGATTACATTTTCAAGTGTGAAACTAAAAGTAAAAAAGGGTAAGCGCCAGGGGTCGAACGAACGACAGAGATAAATTAGTATAATAATTTATAACAGCTTATCTCTTGGCTTTTCTTTCCACTCGCACGTTCTTCATCGTGTTAACTATTGCCAAGTTTAAGAAAATATGAATACGTCAGCATTCCCGTGATCGCTGCCAATTACGTGCTGAAACGTGACCTTCAAAAAATCTAAACGACCACTTGCTAGTCGTCACCACCAGTCATGACTTCCATAAACTCTGTAAAGTAAAATGATCCTTCATTGATTAGATCGGGTCAAATTGTGTTGATTATTATAAAAATCATTAAATTTAAACCACTTTCTCATGACACACATTATTATTTGAATGAAATATATTATATATATTACCATCAAAATCGAGAGTTCCCGAACCATCAGCATCAATTTCCTCGATCATCAGATCTAATTCCTCGTTCGTCAACTTGTCGTCCAGTTCATGAAGAATGTCACGAAATACCGCGGTTGTAATGTAACCATTACCTTCTTTGTCGTATAAACGGAATGCCTCGCGTAATTCTTGTTGCATTGCCTCCGTATCTTCTTCTACTAAAAATCTCGCAGCTAAGGTGCAGAATTCTTCGAATTCCAGCTCGCCGGAACCTATAAGAATAAAATGAAGATAAAAACAAACACAATATATGAAAAAAAAAACAATATCTATCCTTTGGCATATTTTAAACACGCACCATCTTCGTCTACCTCTTTAATGATTTCTTGAAGTGTTTTTTCACTCAACTCGTAACCCAACATCGTTAGAATTGTGCCAACCATGTCAGTGCCGATGCAACCCTTCTTTTCATGATCAAACGCGCTGAATGCTTTCTTCAACACTTAAGTAATACGTAATATTAAAAAATGTCGATCGATCATAAGAAAAATCAGTTGTTATTAATTTTGAAATCTTATATTCGCACTTACGCGCAATTTGGTCCTTTGTCAGATCATCCTGTTAACGTAATTGAGACTCTACAATTCTTTTTTCTATTCATTATAGGTTTAATTCTAAAACTAAAAACACTACTTACCATGATGAGATTCTAATAATTGAATGTTCAAATGTTAAAACAACAAGCTTGTCAATTGACACGTCCACGTCCACGTCCAAGTCCTCGTCCACGTCCACGTCCACGTCCACGAGTTATCTGAGTATGCACCAAATTCTGGCTGTGGACTTCTGTTTTAAGTGGTCATATCGAAGATCTGGCACATAATTGTGCGTGCTAATATCTACAAATCCTCGAATGTAGCGGTTTTCAAATTCATCGAGGACGTACCCCCCACTCCTCCTACTTCCTTAAACACATCACAATTGTACCAAAGCCGCGTTAATGGTTTCTTGCTTGCAACACCAAGTATTCGCACGAGTGTTCCTCTTTACTTCCATAAATCCTCGACTTCCGATGCGTTCAATCGATTACAATCCGTTATCGATTTGTGCAACGTATAGTAATGATAATATACACGAAATTAAGCAGAACAAGTTGCTAAGTCTTACAAATATTGCTTCTACATGGATCCAATTGGAAATCATCGCACTTGGAATGTTTGTCATTAACTATTTCTAGGAGCATACATTTACGTGTTTATAGGTAATATACATTTTTTTTGCCATTGTATATTTATTTCATTTTAACATTTATTTTGTATTTTTATTTTACTAATGGATACAGTCGATAGTAACAAATGTATATAACTACTTATTTAAACGTATATATTATATGTTTATTTTTCAATTATACCTGAACATTACTTAATAAATGGGAGTTTTAATATCTTTCCTATATAGTTAATATTTAAATGTAGATGAAAACTTTTAGTTATGTTCTGACGCAACCCTGCTAATTGCTAAACTGTAATTGCTTTTACAGAGATATCAACGATCAACGATCTATAATAGAATTTAGTCTATTAAACTTTATTAAGCGTATTAGGTATAATCACTTTTAATAAATTTTTGGAATTTCATTCGAATTGATCATCAAATTATTTACAAAATTCAGAATTGTGTTATTCATTTACTTCTCTTAAAAAAGCTATAGTAATTGAATCGAAATGAAGTTTATTATATCTATGGGCATTATCGGCAAATAAAATTTACGTTTCTTTGCATTTTTACAACTAAGTTATAATTATTAACTTACAATTAGTAGTTCATAACGTTAAATGTCAGTAAGAATATGATATCAAGCCAAAAACGTATTACCTTACTAAGTGGCATTAGTTTATTACATTTGTGTGAGACACGTGTCAGATGAAAGCTATGACAATAGACATAGTTGGCTTTACGCCGGAAACACAATCTTGAGACGAATCTAAGAAGGTTCTACGTAATAACTGCAGGTGTTTTATTCTTAGAGGTCGCTAATTATAAGCTCGTAAAAGACGAGTGGAAATTGGTGAATACATGGGTGGATAATCTATCGTTAAATCTGACATACTGCAGAGCTTACTGTCGTCACTATTTCGATGTTATATTTCTTTCTACTTTTGTTCTACCTTTTGTAAACGATTAAATAGTTGCGAATATTTTATAAATATAATTCTTACAAAATTAGTGAACGTCACTCTAAACTTAATAATTGTAAATATACTATTAGAACGTATGATGTATACGTGTGCAGGTAAATTAAACAATTATTATATATTTAAATGATCTGGAAATAATTTCATCAAGAACGATGATAATGTAATGTTTTACGATTTTTATCTCTTTATTAAATTTTTTCTAAATTCACACATTATAATTGTTTATATATTTTTAGATAAGAATTCATATTAAATTCAAATAAAAGTTTACATTAATTGAAGACGATTCTATAAACTTTATATAATGATTGTTTTGCGTATCAGCAAAATACGTTTCTTGATCAAACTATAGAATTTCATGAAATTTCAACTTTGTTAAATGCATCAAGATGTATTTCTATCGATTTCAAGATCTTTTGAAAAAAGAAGTTTGTTAAAACTCTAAAATCAATCCTGGAATTTTAAAAAGCACAGACTTCAACTGCATATAATCAAATTTTATATAATATATAATTTGATCAAAGAACATGCTGCCGAACGCACACTCATACGCGTACACACATACACTCGAAAAAGCAGACATGTCCCTATATGTACACTTGACATGATGTTTTTGGTCTTCTCGTCCGCATTGGTGAATGTTGCTAATTCTGACGAGAAGCTCATCATTTATCCCGTCATGACCTCCATGAATTCTGAAGTATAAATTATCAATTTTAGCTCTAGGATAGATCGAACAGAGACAAACCTGCATACCGTATACACAAGCAATTTTTAAAGAAAAAAGCCTTCTTTTTACCTTCAAAGTCAAGTGTGCCAGATCCATCAGTGTCCACTTCCTCTATAATCATGTCAAGTTCCTCCGGGGACAGTTGGTCGTCCAACTCATGAAGGATGTCTCGGAAGACATCGGTGGTAATATAACCGTTTCCTTCCTTATCGTAAATTCGAAAAGCTTCCCTAAGTTCCTCTTTCATTGCTTCCGTGTCCGTGTCCTCTTCCATAAAACGAGATGCCAATTTGGTGAATTCGTCAAATTTTAACTCTCCCGTCCCTAAATTGACATTGCATTGTTTTTGGTTTTGGTCAACAAAAAGAAAAAATAATTTAATTACTTTTTCATTCCTTTTAAAAATCGAAAAGTATAAAATAATTGAGAATCCTTTTTATGATAGAATTAAACGCACCCCATAAGTCATAAGTTGCGATCATGTCTGGCAAATTAACACCTCTTATTTCGTGTCCTAACATTTCTAAAATTGTTCCAATCATCGAGGTTTGAATAGTGCCTTTCTTTTCGGGATCGAATGTGTCGAATGCCATTTTAAGATCTACCAAGTTTTATGTAAAATATGTTTTAATACGAATAATTGAATAACGATTAATGTTATACCAAATATACAATACTCACGTTTAAGTTGATCCTTGCTGAGATCAATTTCTTGCTACAAAAATAAAATATTAAATGTTCAAAGAGATTGAGCGAATTTTAATTTTTCTAAATTATCGTATATTATATTTCGATACGCGAAAAATAATTACCATTTCTTCATTTTCTGCCCACATGATTATACGCACTAATGTATATAGGTATCAGGAGTTTGATAATGATATTAAAGCAAGTATCACCGAAGCGAGATACCGAATGATCGATCCGATTATCCGAAGAGACAAATATACGCCTGTCAACTTACTCTACCGATGAAAATGTTATACCGATGGTGAGCGTTCGTAAACTAATTAATAGCAACGCTGAGACATTTTTATCAGTGTTAATAGATCATTACCAATCATCTGTCAATTCAAAGAGACTATATAGCAATGCTTAATTGAGATCCATTGCACGCTAGATACTTTGCGAAACAAATCGCAAACTTGTGACGCAAACGTAATCTATCGAAATCGATATGGCGAAAAATCATAATACTATTTCTTCTTATTGTTTTAATAAACCTTTTGTTTATTAACAATAAGAACTAGAACGCTTAAAATATTTAGCGTTATTACATTAGATATTAAATCAAAAGATTTAAAATATAGATATTATAGTTATACATATATGTACATATGTATTTTGTGAAGCCGATTGTGTTGATTCTAAATTAATTAACGCAAATTATCATGAAAACTCGAATCCTTAAGATATGTGTGTCAAACAATTTGCGTTGTTTTCGTAGCCAAAAAATAAACGAACATCTGTATATAATCAAACAATTCATACGCCCACGCGTTTGATGGCATCATACGCAGCAGACAAGTTTATGCCGATTGCAGTGCGATACCCCTTACAGTGGTTTCTTATTGGCATTGCATCCTTTTAGAGAATTGCAGTTGATTGCCAGAAACAGCTCACCTATAAAAAAAGTACGCCTGGCAGTTGCTTCTAACCTCGTATGCCCACCAACTAACTATTACATATCTCACATTTGCCCGAAATTGATCGTACAATTCGATACAAACATTAGTTCGTTTCAAAATGAATAAATTCATCCCTTGATTGCTAAAGCAGGCCTAATTAAGACTTTAAAGCTCTAAAGGCCTTAAAAAACTATTATTTTGTTATTGTGTAATTGGTAATATCTTAATACAGCTACTGACATGTAATAATATACCTAAAGCTTATCTTTTTATTTAAGGGATTGTTAGAGACTTTATCTCATTTGAAATAGAATCGAAATAGAAATGAATTTTTCGAAAGATTGCAAAATTCCTTTGAATCATGATATATAAAAAATATTACAGAATTATCACAAAATAAATTTGCGAAGTAAATGTAATAGAATTAAAATATATAATTTCTGATAATTTTGTATAAACCCAGAAGCGGGAACTTCCACTCCTGAAGGGAAACAAACCCAGTGCCGTTTCCGAGTCCTGCTAACTTAAAATTAAAGTTTACACATTCGCTTAAAAAAGAATGCTATCTGCCTGCCCCTATTACCTATATTTTAAGTAAGCAAACATAGACAGCAACACATACCACTAGAGTACAAAATTCTAAACTAGAGAGCACCTCCGACACCCCAGTTCAACCACGTATTTTCTAAACTTATATACTAATAGCAGTACGTACCAAATACTGTAATCGACTGTCAAGATTCGTGATTATTGCATAAATGAATAAAGCAAAAATTCAAATAAACATTAGTATAAATGTATACTAGTAATATAAGAGTATATTAAAATTTCCACAAATAAATGTGGTAAATCTATAATGCAAAATAATATTAAAAACCAAAAAATTGAATATTATATACGCGTGACTCTACAAGTTATTTTTATTCAATAACTTTTAAAAACTCGCGATATTATTTATCATGAAACGATGTATAATACGAATTACCTAATACGCGCACATAGTTACAAAATACATCGTACAATCACTATACGATAACAGCCACCAATGTAGGGAAAACTTAAAATAAACTCATACTAACCGTGTATAGTGTATAGAGGATGTAGTTTAATTTTATTGAAAATTAATATTTGAGAATTTCCGAGATTATTGATTACGAATTTAAAATTATTTAAAAAATATATATATTGTGGGCGTTTTTATTATTAAAACTTTATTTAATCTTTTTTAAAATTTATATATTGTCTTCGAGATCACTGATTACAAATCTAATATTATTTTGCTGAAAACCAAAATGGCGGACTGAAAAAAGTCAGAAATTTTCATTACAAGTAATTGAATCTTTTCAAAAGTCTGTATTTGAGGGTTTTTGGGATCAATGATTATGAACCTAATATTATATTTTTGAAAAACATAATAGAGCGGACTCAAGAGGCTAAAATAATAAGTTCGATTTTTACGAGAAAATGTTCACTTCTCACACGGTTCAGAAAAATATTAATATTAAAGCAATTTAGTCAATAATGGCTACATTACATTTACTTCTATCTCAAAATTATTGGATTATAAATGTATCCTATTTTGTAAGGAAGCTCAAAGAACATTTATATTTATTTTTATTCATTGGACAGATTTCGCAGTCTTTTTTACAGTAATGTAGCTACTAAATACGTAGTATGTTCTCTTATTAAAAAACATATACATTAATTTCATTTATAAACACATCAATATACTTAACTTTCTCTTCATTTTTCCCATAGTTTTTAAGAAATTACTTTATATAATTTATACATATTATATATTACTGTTTTATAGATATTATTATTTATTGTACATTCAGTTATTAATATTTAATATAAATTTTTATATAAACAATGTTCGAATATTTTCATGAGCATTTTTGTTCCTTATTCAATTTTCAATGTATTATTATTATAATATATACAATAAGAAATTAAAATGTACCCCCAATGTATTATTTAATATAAAAATGGCAGCGCTTTACTATATTATATACAAAAGTGTCTTCAAAGATTTACAACTTGTAGTAATTTGATCTTTTCTCGTATACATACATCATTGAAACATTATATTTATAAATTTGAATGAATCATTTGTAATATATCATATAGACATATTCTATGATACATATAGATTGATAAAACTGTAGC
This sequence comes from Polistes dominula, assembly GCF_049000335.1. Taxonomy (NCBI): domain Eukaryota; kingdom Metazoa; phylum Arthropoda; class Insecta; order Hymenoptera; family Vespidae; genus Polistes; species Polistes dominula. The sequence goes on along the minus strand of NW_028300966.1, from coordinate 5,160,589 downwards.
CCCTTAAATTGAAGCATTTTAGGAATGTTATATTTTTATTGACTGATATAAATTGATACAGCAGATAAATAGTTCAGAAGATTGGTGCTCATGAAAAGAGAAATTTAATGTTATATTATAAATGAGCATGGGATGGAACGTTAGAAACTCGGAATGTCTGTAGAGTGAGTTAAATTTATCCTATTTTATATACCCTGGATAAATATGGTTTCTTTTTTTGTTTATATTACAAATATATCCATTCAAAAATATACATACATATATATAAAAAAAGAGCCATATGTTTAATAGTTTGTGCATTTCAGATCTAAGTTTTGCTAATTATTAAACTAGTTTCCCTGCAATTGGTACAACTTGAAATTATAAGAAAATAATGTGCAAGAGCTTTTTAAACAAGAATTAACATTAAAGATATATATTTTTGAACTAACTAACGTCAATAAAAATCAAATTTTTGTAGAAATAATTAATTAAAGCCTATTTAATTGTTGAATATACTAAACAATTGTTGAAAGGATGAGTAATTAAAAGTGAACAACGAATATTGTTCATTCAATAGGAATTATTATAGTTGTGTACGAAGCACAAAATGCACTTAAAAGTGTCATTATGTGTTAAATCATGTTGAATCCACATCTAATAACGTTCTTATATGTCATTCATCCCATAAACAATTTTGCTTCATTTTTGAGTAATAAGTAAATATAAAACATTTTTTACAAGTTTTTATACCACATCTATAAGTGCTAGGTACTTTTCTACCTTCAGTTTTACCTTTACAAAATTTCAATCCACACGGATACCAACCAATACAAAGTTCTAAAGAACACGTACAAGGTACCCATAAATTGGATGTGTCAGCACATTTAGAGACAAACGGTGACGACTTCATTTCTACAGTATTTGGCAAAGGAGAAGGCGTAAAGTTGTATACTGCTGTCATTAATGACATCTCTACAGATCCTGATAAAATAATTACATTTATAAAATTTATCATCACTTACTATAAATAAACACAGTATTATGTTAATATTTAAGAAAGTATACTCAAAAATATACTTCTTTATTGTTAAAACTTGCCTGGCCTTTGAATCCACTGTTTAATGTCTTCGTTTCTTGTATAAGCTGAACCAGCCGCTTCGCTACAAAGACTAGCTACATGTTTAGAAATATCCTTAGATTGAGAGACATCTAAAAACAAGTCCATAGTATAATTGGCATGACCTTTATCTTCTTCGGCAACACGGACAGTGCCTGGGTTCTTTTGACGTAGCTTAGACATAGCATCGGAGGATATAAAATCAACTTTATAAAAATGATTTACGAAGCACATAACTTGATACTGATTTTGTCCTCTTTCCTCTTCACCAAGAACCAATGCCTTTATTACTTGTACCTCCTAAATATAATATAAAGAAATAATTACTCATCAATACTTAAATTAAATTATACGTATATATAGTAAATAAATATACCAAATATTAACTAATACTTGCATTTTTGAAGTCTATTAGTTGCGTTACAAGTGTACCATCAGAACGTTGAAATTCCAAGATAATTACATCTTCGGTAACATTAGATGATATCGTTTCAAGAAGAATATCGCCACCCTAATTAATATGTATATTATTAATAAAATATTAATTATCACTAATATATTAAACTTAAACTTAGACTTAGTTAATAATATCAATATTTGAGGTTATCAAGAATATCTAATTAACACTACTCTAAAATGTAAATCAAATTTAAATACTGTTTGAAAATGAATGATTATACTTACTTGATTTTTTACATTTATAAGTAAATGTGTCGTACAAATAGAAGTTAAGTATTGAAAAACGATAAAGGTTGTTTGAAATTCGACAAACTTCATTGTAGCATGATCAGTAGCTTTAATTTCACGACCGTAGTCTAAGATTCGTATTCATCATTGTTATAAGGTTATTTGGTCAGATAATTAAATTAACAATATGCAAATTAACGATCACTCGTCATGTTTGTACTCATCTACTGATTACACTCCTTCTAGTTATTTTTTACTCTTTATTTGATGTTGTGGATCCCTATGTATGTGTCGCTCAAAGCGACAAATATGGCGAAAATATGAACTATAAAAATTCTATGCAACAGTAGCATCCTTACTATGTACTACTCCTGGTTATACCCATCTCACCTAATATATGCTTTATAAAAATAATTCACGATAAGGTGAACATTTAAATATAATATCTTTTGTCTAGATTCGTATTAAAAAACTTCAAAAGAAAAACTTGTATTATACTCAGTGCGACATTTAATGATTAAAATAATTTTTGCTCTAGATTATTTTTTACGATATTTTATAATTTTATGAATAAAAATGATCCGAATGACTATATCACTCTGATCATTTATTCTTTAGGTATTTTCATCTAAAGATAATTATTTTGTCCACCTTTTAATAATTCAATACCTTCCTATACTTACGATGACCACTCGTAATTTATTTTAAAGTACTATTCTGTAAAATTTTTTTAAACAAAAAAACGTACTGAATTTTATTTTTTTTTATTGTAGTTTCTTCTAGAAATAGTGGTCACCGTGCCTATACTGCACTGTTGTAAATTCGGAGAAAACAAATTTTTGTCTTCGTTTGCTTTATTTAATGTAATTTATTTATTTAATTTAATTAATATGTTATCTCTTTTACAAAATTAAAATTCTCTTCATAGGATAAAATAATTATTTTTAAATAATTAACATTATTAAAATAAAAATTAGAAACGTTATTTTGTTATATAAATATAACATGTACGTAGAATAGAATAAATACATTATGTTTTCATTAAGTTTGAAATAAACGTTATTCATTAGGACATTTAATATCAGTTTTACATTGATTTTGCATTTAGCTTATATACTTGCTATTCCCATGTGTCTTCATTTGTATCACAAATATTAAGTAAATATATGTATACGTATAGAAGCATTGGCTTTTAAGAAAGAATATTATTCTTAATTATACTTAATAATACATCGTAAGATTAAAATAAAATAATACACATCTTGTTTGGCCATTATGCAAAGAAAACTCCTGTATATTGAGTGGTTTTTAGTGCTGTTAATGATTGTGCAAATAAATGGGGAAACTTCGAATTCAAATTTCCAAAGCAAAGAATACATGAACACTTCACTCAGAAATGCTGAGGAGAAAATTCTACAGAATCAAGAACAATGTACGTGCTATGAAAATATCTTTAAATTTTCAAGCTAATATTTATTTTATTATTTTATTTAAATGATTATCTTCTATGATAATTAAAAACATAATAATATATATTATTATGGTTATCTGGTCAGATAATATTATATATATATATATATTATAAATATATTATAGATGAGGAAGAGTTTGCAAGAATAAAAGAAAATTATGGAAAGTTTGTAAAAGTTTTTAAAAATGAGAATGAAAAATGTTATAACTTTGGAGATATCAAAAATTCTATTCGAGATATAGTAAATAAGATTAAAGAATCTGTAAAAATATTATTAGCGGCCAAATCTAATGCAACAAATGAACTTATTCCAACAACTGAAGATATTATAAACAGTAAGTTAGATACTTTTATCCTTTATATACATATTTGAAAAAAATGAACCTAAAGTTATACGAAAAAAAATTAATATTTAATATTTCACATTTTAAGTCGTTGATATATTTTTATTTTATATTATAGACATGTTGTCAATAGCAGCATGTACAGCTTGGTTCGCAGATATTTATTATAATTTTCCAGAAATTACTACAGAGATCTTGGAATTTGAAATTGATTGGCATCATGTATTAAATAAAGCTGTGAAATTTACTCATTCAATGGAAACAATTCTAGATTCCTCTATTGTTGCTCAAATTTCTATAGTTAAAAAACATTTTAACGAAAGAAAACATGAATTAGAATTAAAAATACAAAGATCTCAAAAAAATAAAATCTGGACATATTAATAATGCACCTTTAAAAAAATTTCATTACTAATTTTGATAAAATATATAATATTTATAAGAAAACTTGAAGTCAAATAAATTATTGAATAAATACGTATACTTTCATTTTTTCCATTAAAAATTTTAATCCTCCATGGGCTAAATTTTTCTCTCGAATAATAAAAACTGTATTTAATGGTAAATATTTCTGTAATTTGGTAAATATCATCTATAAATGCAAATTATCAATGAATACAGTAGATTTAATAATTTTATTATAATAAATAAATATTGGAACTTCGAGACGCGTTTTAGCTTTTAGAACAGTGGTTCCCAAACTTTTTGTCCTATCGCCCCCATTCCAACTGAAAAATTGCTTTCTTCCTTTTCTTTTTTTAGTAACTGGTTTTTGGCTATTTTGGCTATTTTTTGGGTATTTTCGTGTGCACTCATGACGTTTTTTTAATCGCACACCCGCTAAATTCGCTAAGTTCGTGTCAATCGCCCCCTTAACCGTTTTCATAGCCCACCAAGCTCACCAGACACGAAGATAAGAATAAGGGAATTTTTGTAATATTTTACTACTATTTACGTTGTATAGCAGCCAATATATGACATTTTTTCCTTTTTAGTAGTTCATTTTCCCCAAAGTTCACCTATGGTCGTCATCGCCCCCCCCCCCAGACCGCTTCATCGTCCACCAGGGGGCGATATCGCCCACCTTGAGAACCACTGCTTTAGATTATACAAACCTATGATATTGAATACTACATATTAATATTATTTACATTGTGAATATCGAAAAAAAATACGATAATAAGTTATTGCACTTGAATTCTTCTTAAAATTAGTCAGATTAATGAAGATAATTTTTTGGCATATCCTTGACCAAGTGGTACCAACATCAAATTTGTTTCCGCTTTAGCAAATAGTTTCTTTTTTATTCTTTTTGAAATAACCAGTATTTTGAAGACTCTCGATAATACTATACAATATTTGAACTAGTTAACTGTTAACGATGTTAAACAACGTATCAAATACATGTTCATTTTTTTCAAGTTCATTTTGATTACAATATTTAAAATTTAATGAAACTTGTAAGAAGGAATCTTTGATCAATTGTTTTTCATTTTTAAACAAATTATAAATTCTCAGTAAAAAATTTACAAAAATTAAAATCTTTATTTCTATTATTACATAACTAAACACTCGTATTATATATGAATTTACATTATATTATTATTATTATACTTATAATGAACGTTATATGTCTTGACGGTTAGCACTTGTTTACATTTTTTTTAATTTAATATTTGAATTATAGACTTATATTAATATGTTCTTAGGAAATTCGTATCATTTATATTATACATTGCCAGAGTAAATATAATTATACACGGTTGCATTTACGAAAGTAGATCACTCTTATTTTAAACCTACGATTAGATTTTAATAAGTAATCATGGAAATAAAGCTACTGCATATTAACTGGTATTTAGTGCTATTAACGATCATGCAGATATATGTAGAAGCGTCAAATCATCAAGAACAAATGCGTGGTGATAATTATTTCAGAAGTTCTATGCACAAAGTACTAGAAAATCCAAAGTATTGTGAGTATTATTAGAAAGTCTTTTAGTATATTATTTTATTTAAATATTTATTCTGTGTAATAATGCAGTACAAATTTTCTTTTCATGTATGCATATGTATATAAATATATTATAGATAAAGAAATTTTGATAAAACGCAGACAAGCGGATATACAATTTTTTGAAATTTTAAGACAAGATGTACATTATCCCACATTACAACAATTAACAAATGCTATTTCAAATATAGTCAAACAAATTACTGAAAGTAAAAAATTATTAGAAATATCTAAAAGTATTTCAAAGTCTGATACTGCTCTAACAGATCAACGAGTTATTGATGGTGAGTCAAATATTCATATCCCTTATATTCAATTTGTAAAAAATGAGCATAAAATTATATAAAAGGTAAATATTTTATAATAAACATTTAACACACACAACGTATGTTATTGATATCATTTTTTTTATTTTTATAGCTCTTCTTTTAGTGTTGGAAAAAACAACTTTTTTTGTAGATATTTACTATAATTATCCGGAAAAGACTGAGCAAATTTTTCAATCTAATAGAGGTTGGAAAATTTTATTGAGTTCTTCTTTGTCATATACTATAAATTTCCCATATATTCTGGATCCGACTATTATTCATAACATTGTATTACTTGAAAAAAAACTACGCTTATCACTGGAGGATAAAATTAAAAAAAAAATACATCCCACAATTAAAAAAGATTTAAAAAGAGAAAGCACAGAATTTTAAACATTTCAGAGATAGTTTCAATATATTATGAGTTATTTAAAGCTTCTTTGTATAATAAATAAACTATTTAACAAACATTTATTGTTGATTTTATACCACCAAAAATAAACCTTGACTTTGTATGTTTTTCCATTTAGTTTTTACTTCCTGCGTACACTTACTCTTGTTTTTTTTTTCGATGTTGAATTTTCTCTTCCTTAGTTGTTTATCCGACTGTAAAAAATTGATAATTTGTCGACAATTTGCGCGTTAATTATCCTTTTCTGCTGAGTCCCTATAGGTTCCGACGCCATTGTTCTTTAATGCTCAAATTCTAGTTTATAAATATTTTTCAATTGTAAAGCCAACTGTATTTTATTTTTAATATAATAAATTATCATTAAAGCATAAAAAGTTATTTTCGATTTTTTTAAATTCCTACAATAACCATACTCCCTAATGTATGTATTATTGAAAATAATAATCTATTCGAACATAATTTATCAATAGCTTATTCATAAGATCAGCAGATCAAAAGAATTACGATAAATTTTAGAAAAAGGAGAGCACAAGTATTACGAAATATACAATAGAGTAGTATATAAAAAAAGTAGGGAAGCAACTATTATTTTATGCTCCGGCCTAAATGGGAAAAAGTATTTTCCTTAAATACTATGATTTAATGAGTCGTATGGATTTTTAAAAAACATTTACTACTATTGTGCAAAATTATTAGTTCTCAAAGTTAAGGAATAAAATAATTGAACACTTACAAAATTATCTGAGGTGTATTGTTTATTCACCGTTAGTAGGAGAAAAGTGAAGGATCATATTCCTCTTTGATATATATTTAAAATACATTATTTCGTTTGAAACACTTTTTCTTGATCATTAATGTACCTTAGTAGTATTTATTTTACTTTATCTCTTTTTTTACAGCTTTATATTTCTAATACAAATAAAAGTATCCTAATTACCAAGGCATTAAAGAAACATCATACATTCAAGTTGTATCTGAAAACAAATATTTGGAATATTTTAAACGATACAGTAAAACATTTTTAAAAAATCAAATTTTAACGGTATTAAAAGGAACATATCGTCTCAATATTTATATTATCCTACATGACTTTGAGAAATTCGTTAAAAGTAACATTTATATTTACACGTCGAAATAAGTTTTTTTATAATAAGAAGTTTCTAATAATTTGTTATAAATATCTTAATAAAATTCTATCAGAAATTGCTACTTTTGCTTTAATTTATCTTGTAATATGAAATTCTAAAACAATAATTTTTGTACTAATAGTACAAAATTTATTTACATTATACGTGAAAATACGTTATATGTATTATAATTTAATTTACATTTTTTTTATATGTAAAAATACATATAACAATGAACGCAATCTGTATCGACATTTGAAATTTGCTTACGTTTCTTATAAAATTTATAATTAACTTATAGTTTGTTGTTTACATCTTTAGAAGTGTCTCTTAATTTCTATCATACATTTTCAGTAAATACATATTTATATGCTAACATTTACATACGAATATCACTTTAGATTCAGCTACTGAACACATCACAGTTAAATTGTTAATTATATTCAGATATATCTTTACTAATTGTAAGTCATTATGCAAATAAATTCACTGTGTATCGGGTGTTATTTAGTGTTATTAAGAATCGTGTTTGCTAATGAGGAAACTGCGAGTTCCAATGAACAACAAATTAATTTCGATCCTCTCGTAACTGCTATTTCTAAATTCGAATTTGATAAAAATCAATGTATGTACTTAAAAGAATCTTTTATTAAAATACTTTATTTAAGTTTTCTATTCTATATAATAATTTAGTAATACTTTTTATTTATATATATTAGTAGTATTAAGTATTTAGTAACACTTTTTATATATGTATAAATTTGAATATATTATAGTTAGAAAAGAGCTGATGATACGCAGACAAAGATATGCAGAAGCTCTTAACATTTTACACGAAGAAGATATTTATTACTTAAAATTTGCAATGATCAAACATTTACTTGCAAATATAGTAAATAACATTAACGAAAGTACAGCAATATTAAAAAAGGAGAGAATTCACTTTAACGATAAAATTGTTAACAATCAAGAAACTGTTCAAAATGGTAAGTTCAAATCTTATATGTTTCATATTTATATTTGCAAAAAGTGAGTAAAATATTTTGCAAAGAATAAATTTTATATAATTAATTTTTAACAATGCATGTTATTGATATGAATTTTGTTTATCCTGTAGCCTTATTTTTATTAATTGAAAGCACAGCTCTTTTTGGAGATCTTATTTACTATTATTCAGATGTAACTATATATATCTTAAAAATTGAAAAGCAATGGAATGATAAAATAACTTTGTCTTTGATATATACTACTATAATAGAAGATTTGCTCGATGATTCAACTCTTGCTACAATTTCGTTAACAAAAGACATGCTTCGCAACACAAAAGGGAGATTGAAATTGAAAAAAGACACAAAACGAGATGTAATGTCGTCCGAATTTTTTTATTGAATATTTTTATAGTCTTAATGTATTAAATAATATTTAAGCTTTCTTGTTTAATTTAAATAAATTTTCATGTGAAGATTTATATTAAAAATTATTTTATCTTAAAATTAACATTGATTAAAGTTTTTTTAGTCAGGGACTAATACGACTGAAATACTACTGAAATAAGAAATGAAATTTCGGTGTGTGAAATGACTAAACTTAATAATATATTACATACCTAGGGCGGTAAAGTAAGAATTGTCTCAGAGCACATGTAATTGTTGTCCGAGGCGAAGCCGAGGTCAATAAACATGTGCTCTGAGGCTTTCTTATTTATTGCCCATGGTGTGTATACTTTTTTCCGGCTCGACGTAGGCGGAAAGCGGCAACTTCGTTTTGCACAGCGGGCGGAAAGTTGACACTTTCTGCACGGAGTGGTGAAAAAGTTATTTAAAAACAATTCTTTTAAATGTATTAAAATGAATTTTTTTCCGAAACCAAATAGAATAAAAATTACTTTAAAACAATCCTTAAAGAAGTATGATGTATTACCTGTAAAAAATAAAAATAGTTTACAAAGGAGTATTGAAAATGTAATTTTTTCAATCACCTCCTAAAACAAACTAAAATAAAAATTAAATTGCAAGAATTTTTTATGATATAAAATATGTTAAACATTGCATGCAAAGTAAAATACCATAAGCTTCGGTCGAAACACAAAATTTTAATTTAACAAAATGGCGGAGTTTTAAAATAAAGTTTCAAATTTCGCGCGAAAATTTGATGATTTTTGGCCTGCCAAAATTACATTTTTTATTCGATCGGAAAACTGGAGGTTCATGGTATGCAGAAATATATATAAAAGAAACTGCAACAAGAATCAAATCGATCAGATGATTTGTTTTCAAGTTATAACTGCAGCAAATTTTGAAAATATAGTTTCGAGAAAAACTCGTTTAAAGTTAAGGTTACTGATTTCATAATTATAAATCAAGAAATATTCGATGGCTGTAACTCAAAAACTATTTGAGCTATGCACTTGAAATTTTAGTTTATTGTTTTTAAAGGTATAGACTATTAAAATATGAAAAAAATTAGATTGTTTCCAAATTTCACACTAGTGGTACCCCTTAAAGTATGTTAATAAGTATGTTTATGTATGTAATGTTTAAATCAATTTATACACAGTGGGTGTAGAAAGTATTCATACACCAATCAATTTGAAATAAAAAATTGTAGATATTCTTGAGAGTTTTTACAATAAATCCAATGAAGTAAAAAATAATTTTTTTGAATAAATTAAAAAATTATTATTAATTTGCATAATCAATGTAAAAGTTTATTAGAAATATCGCGAATTAGAAAACAGACTTACTAGACAGACTACTATACAAAATATCATTGATAGGTATGGATTAACTCTTTGCGGCATAGAATTTCAGATAATAAAAGCCCTATGTTGCATAGAAATTTGATTAAGTTTTAAATGAAACGAATTGGTATATTTTATATTAATAAAGGTATTACATAATGTAATAATGTAAAAACATAAAAAAAGAGTTAATAACCAATTGTTTTGCGTAACTAAGATGAAATATAAACTTATAAGCATGTATAGCTATTGCAATAATATTTCGAGGTGGGACTAAAAATGTCCCACCGTGCATTACAATGTATCAAAAAGGTAGGACACTTTTAATCCCACCGTGCCCCAAAGAGTTAAGAAAGAACAACAAAATAACTTACAAAATGGACGTTGAAGGAAAATTAATTAGTACACTAGATGAGTTTCATCACAAGAATAAAAACAGAATCCAAGAATAAGTACGATAAAAATAGTCGAACATCTTAAAAATAATTTAAATATTGATATATCTGCTAGAACTGCACGTAATTTTTTGCAAAATGAAGGGTACCATGGTCATGCCAACACAAGCTGCACTTTTGCAGCCCCAAACAATTATATGTTAGAACCTCCACCGTGTTTCACTGTGGATAGCAAGTTTTCTAGTTTCAGCTCTTTATTTTTTTTTCCTCCATACAGTGCAGTGTCCATCAGATCTAAAAATATTAAATTTACTCTCGTCTGTAAAAATAACTCGATTTCAGTACTCCATTGCTCTTTTAATGTTACGATTTTCTAATTCCAATTTTTTCTTCCTATTCATTTCATTTACGAAAAACTTTTTACGAGCCACTCGACCATGATAACCTTCATTTCCCAAAATATCATGTGTGCAGATTACACGTATTAAAGTGAAATCTTCAAAAAATTAAGTTTCAAGAAAATGAGACGAAAACACAAAATCAGGAGTAAGATAATTGTAGGATTTATTTATTATAATATTGTTACCATATATATCAAAGGGCACCAGTATGATCTTGAGATGGGGGTAATTGACAAAAACTATCACTTTCCAAATTGTATCAATTAATGCGATAGCCATAGATAGAAATAAATAAATATATTATATATACATGGTGTGTCTAAAAAGTTCGGTGAATGGTCTCAGGAAATAAAGGAAACAAGAGTTACAAACAAAATACCTTTACTGGCCTTCAAAGTTATCGCCATTGGCTACAATGCACTTCTGACATCGGTTGTACAACTGTTGGAAACTGTCAGCAAACGCTTCTTGTTGAATTGCTCGAAGCACGGAGGTCACGCTCATGAACTCCAAAACCGTTGCGATGTGTAAGCCTTTCAGGGGTAATTTAAGGCGGGAAACAGAAAGAAGTCTGCCGGCGCCAAATCTGGAGAATAAGGATATGTTCTAATGTCAATAGCATAGAAAAAGCCGTCAGCTAGCCATGAAAACGCGTAAAATGATAGTCTACATTATTATATAAATAAAAAAAGTCATCAGCCGGCTGTAAGTCGGTGGAAAGCTCGTCAGCTGATCATAGAGATAGTATCTCTATGCAGCTCATACAAAAAAGAGCGCGGGCGGCCAGCATACGATTTACGCGCTATACCTTTTACTGTGCCAGCTGACGGCTTTTCCATCGACATACAGCCAGCTGACAATTTTTTTATTTAAATAATTATATTAACTATCAACTCTATAAATTTTAGCCGGGTTAAAATGACTGAAACTCAAAAATTTTTTGACGTGTTTTCGGTGCTCCCGTTGGCCCACCCACCGCTAATGCGCCAACTGACGATCACTATGTTTACAGCACAACTAAATTTAACATTCTACAAATTATGGTCAGAGGTAAAATGACTGACAAAAAAATGTCACTGGCACCCGGCTATTAAGAGAGTTAGACATTTGTATAAATAAAGGGTGGGTAGAAATACGACGATCGGACGAAAGATCCAGCGATACAATTAAGAAGGAATCCATAAAGTCAATATTTTATCTCCCTTACTTTTCGAGATATATTAAAAAAATATGATTACACTCTTACCTGATATTTTTTATTAAGTTTCACCACTGACAAGGACAGCGCAAGGTCTAGCCCTCTCGGATTTTGTTCAAATTTTGCAGGATGATAGATTTAGCTTCCCTTTTTACGAATATATATGGTTATAGTGGCCACTACTCAATAATTTTTGAGATATTTGCAATTAAAAATGCTTATGATGTTATCTAGTGTTTAAATTTACTTCTGAAGTAAGCAATGGTATGTAATAGGTTTAGTATAATGACGACGATTCGGCGATTCGTTCCGAGTGGTTGAGTCTTTTAGGGTTCGAATCTTGGGAGATAAATTTTTTTTTTCTATTTTTATATGTAAAGATACATAATAGAGTTTAAATAAGTTGAAAATGAAATGTCTTAAATGACTAGAAACCTTATAAGAGTTTTATTTTTCATTAGCATTTGTATATGTTCTCAATTCTCACTATTTTCAACATAAATATCAATGATTTTCAAAAAATCCTAAAATATCGAGACAAATTTATTTTTTTAAATATCTATAAATATAAATCCAACACCAAAATTTAAAAAATAAATAAAAATTCATATGAAAAAGAAATTTTTTTTAAATAACCCGTTTTAAGCGAAATATCGAGCAAAAACCGTTTTCATCCCTTGATTTTTAATAGAAGGGATGAAAAAAACAAAATTTTTTCCCTACGATTGTTCTTTGTAGTTTTTTAAAGATAATTAAAAAAAAAATTTTAAAAGTCCAATTTTTATATTTTTTATTGAATTTTCATTTTTTAGTACTTTGAACCGTCGTAGGGATGAAAGGGTGCGTTTTAGGGGAAAAATGGTCTGAGAGAGATAGGCCTAAAATTTTATGCTCTACAACTTTTATTTGAAACTTTTTTTGATATTTTCAACATATAATCCAAAAATCGTATTTTGGGGTAGTTTTTAATTTTTTTCACCCCTTTCCTGGTGGTTGAGAACTTTTTACTTTGCCCACAGTTTTGTACGCATTTTTTTGATTATTTCCATATTTTTTCAGCCGTATAGGCCAAAAACCCGATTTCAGGGCTATTTTGACTAGACTAACTAGAATAGACGCACGAACGGTGACTAAGGTAATGTTGACAGATAACATTCCAATTTGTTCCAAGCCAAGGAGATTAGCCCCAAATACAAAAGAAAAGGAGGTAGTAGCACAGAAGGTAGACGAGTGATTAAGCGAGGGAATAATTTGACCGAGTACGAGCGAATATAGTATTCCGGTAGTGGTATAGTACCCAAGAAATACGGAAAGTATAAGGTTTGTATCGATTACCGTAGATTAAACGCAAAGATAATAAGAGATCGATTTCCAATGCCATTGATCGAGGACTGTATCGATGCGTTGACACGGGCAAAAGTGTTTTCGATAATTGATCTCAAAAACGGGTTTTTTCATGTTAGAATCGTAGAGGATAGCCGTATGTTCACCTCATTTGTTATTCTAGACGGTCAATTTGAATTCCTTAAAACACCTTTTGGATTATGTAACAGCCCCACTTGTTTTCTAAGATTTATTGATGAGATCTTTGGCGATTTGATAAGGAACAAAGTAGTGATAACATATATGGATGATCTCATTATCCCAGGCATCGATATCGAGGAGGCGTGTGAAAAGCTAGAAGAAACGTTGAAAGTTGCAGCGCGGAGCGGATTAATTATAAATTGGAAGAAATGCAAATTCCTTCAAGAGAAAATCGAATTTTTAGGACACATAATACAGGATGAGAGTATTTGCCCATCGCCAGCGAAAATAGAGGCGGTACAACAGTTTCCGGTACCAAAAAATAAAAAACAGGTGCAATTGTTTAGGACTAACAGTTTATTTTCGTAAATTCATTAAAGATTATGCAAAGATAGCAAGGTCATTATCAGATTTATTAAAGTCGAATAAGGTATTCATTTTCGATACAGCCGAAAGAAGATCATTTTTACAGTTAAAATAACTTTTATCTAAAGAGCCGGTACTTCGTATTTATGATCCCGAAGCGATAACAGAATTACACACAGATGCAAGTATAGATGGATTGAGTGCCGTATTATTGCAAAGGTACAGCAACGAAAGTTATTTTCATCCAGATTATTACATGAGTCGTAAAACGTCAGAAGCCAAGCGAAAGTATAACTCATACGAGTTGCAAATTTTAGCGATAATTAAGACAGTCCAGAAGTTTCGAGTTTATTTGTTAGGGATTAGATTCAAATTAGTTACCGATTGCCAAGCGTTTCAAAAGACACTTAAAAAGAAGGATTTAGCGCTTAAAGTTGCGAAGTGGACATTGTCATTAGAAGAATTTGATTTTGAAATTGAACACCGCGCAGGAGAAAGATTGAGGCGCGTAGACGCGCTTAGTCGTTTTCCAGTTATGTGTATCGAGGAGACATTTTTACAGAATATTAGAAATAAACAAGAAGAGGAAGAAAGGTTGCGGTTATACGTCAAATAGTCGAAAAGTAACCGTACAAAGATTATCTTTTAGAAAATAATATTTTAATGAAGCTTGTAAACGACAAAAAGGTAATAGTGTTGCCTACGAGCATGCAAGCTAATGTAATTAAAAGGATTCACGAGAATGGGCATTTTTCTGTAAGTAAGGTGGCCGAAAGAGTAAAAGAGGAATTTTATGTACCAAACCTAAATGAAAAGATAGAAAAAAAAGTCAGTTGTTGCATACCGTGTATATTAGCAAAACGTAAACAGGAAAAGAAAGAGGGTCGTCTATTAGAACCGATACCGAAGGGGGATAGACCATTTTGAAACTTATCATATTGATTACTTAGGACCAATGACGGCCACGAACAAGACGTATAAACATATTCTAGTTATCGTAGATGGATTTTCCAAGTTTGTTTGGTTATGCCCAACTAAGTCGACGACTTCACGAGAAACGATAGACAAACTGACGATACAGCACAGGACGTTCGGTAACCCGACACGTATTGTAACAGACAGAGGAACAGCATTCACATCGGCAGATTTTAAATAGTATTGTATGGCAGAAAAAATTGAACATATTTTAACTACCACCGGTATACCAAGAGGAAACGGTCAAGTTGAAAGGATTAATCGCATTATTATTGCGGTATTGACTAAATTATCAATAGATGTGCTAGATAAGTGGTATAAACACGTGTATAAAGTTCAAAGAGCGATCAATAGTACTCATCAGCGTAGCATAGATACGTCACCTTTTGAAGTAATGTTTGGTAAAAAAATGAAACAGCGAGAAGATTTCACAATTTTAAAATTAATAGAGAAGGAAGCAATAGCTCAATTTTCAGACGAACGCTTAGAATTAAGACAGTCAGCTAAAGAAAGCTTGTCAAAAGTTCAAGGAGAGAATCAGCGTAATTATAACCATAAGTGTAAGAAAGCGATTGTATACAATGAAACCGATTTTGTGGCGATAAAACGCACACAATTCGGTACAGGATTAAAGATACATAAGAAATTTCTAGGACCGTATAAGATATCTAGATGTAAAGGGAAAAATAGATATGAAGTGATTCGTGTGGGTGAAGGTGAAGGACCAAAGATTACCACAACGGCAGTAGATTATATGAAACCGTTTGAAGAGTTTTCTTCGGGGACCGAAGAAATAATAGAATGGCCGAGTGTGGGGTGTGAGAATGTGAGAGTGTGAGTAAGAACACTTAAGCATGAATGGGCCAGAGTATCGGGTATAATCAGGCAAAAGATAAACAATATAAAATAAACAACCGATTAGGGATAGCGAGATCGTCGCCCAAAGAAATAAATTAAAGAAAAGAAAGCAAGAGGCAGTCATCGTTTAGTAGCCAAGCAAAGAAGACGTTTTATTATACCATTAATTTGTATTTTTATTTCTTTATATTAAATATATTGCATATCCGTGAAGAGAGGTTTTCCTTCTATATCAACCTATTGACAACATCGCGGAATTCCTTCCTTTTTACTTGTTAGATATCCTTTTGAAAGACTGACAGGAGAAGGGGAATCCCACATATATTACATAATTAATGAAAAACGCAAGAATATATAATACATATAAAGTTAAAAATTTAAATTTCTGTTTTGGAATGGTATTCACCGAAACAGGGTACTACACACAATGGGACTTTGCAAGTAGTACACAAGTAACGTGTTTCTTTCCTGATCTTACGTTTAGAACAGAGTGAACACCTTCGCGTAGGGTTTGATTTTGAAGTTCCGGGTATATAATTCGGAACATGATTCCCGACTAATCGGGTTACATGATATGTAGGTTGCCGAATTGTTTGTGTCGATTTTTCTCCTTGTATTTGATACGAAGTAATAGTTTCCTCAACAAATTCCATCAAAAAGTTGATTCGCGATAATGATCCATTATTTTTTTTATATAATATAAAAGCATTTAAACAAATAATATCTAACAAATGAAGAAATATTCTTTTATAGTACTTCTTGAGTCTTTTTCTTACTGCGGAATACGCTATGATAATACCATCGCTCAAATCCACTCCACCCATTTTTTTATTGTAGTCAATCACTACTTCTGGTTTTCTTGTTATTATTTTTCTTTTCTCTATTTTTATCATGTTATCATTATGAACGGTACTTGCGAGATAAACCTCTCTCTTATTTTTCCATTTCATTAACATAATTTTATTTTTAAACTTAACAGCGTATTCGCCTTTTCTAATAGGCAGTTTGATTACATCTGAAGGAATGCCAATTCTACTTTTGCGAATAGTTCCAACCACGTCTGTTTTATACTCGCATAATTTTTCTATCAATGGAATGCTAGTATAACAATTATTTAAATATAGCCTGTATCCACGATATAAAAGATCGCTACATAACTGAAGCACAATACGTTCAGAAATTTTAAATTCTAAATAACGCTGGTCATAATCAGTATTTTTGTTGCTATATACGAAAAAATTCCATACATATCCTGACTCACTCTCGCATAAGACCAAAAATTTTATACCGAACCGATTTCTTTTTGATGGGATATAATGTTTCCAGGATAATCGTCCTTTCCACATTGGCAGTAACTCATCGATACAAATATCAAGTTGCGGAATATATAAACTTTGACACTTTTCTAAAATATTGTCCAAAACCGTTTTGATTTTAGTCATCTTAGTTTTTGGCTTTTTCTGATCGTAAAGTTGATTATTTTCGAAGTGAAGAAATTTGCACAATAATACAAATCGGTCTCGTGACATCACTTTAGAAAAAAAAGGTGTACTAATGCATTCCCTTTTGGAATAGTACATTTGTAATGTTGGCTTTTTTACGATGCCCTGCAAGATCAAGAGCGCAATAAAACATCTAATCTCATTGTTACACGTCGGATACCATTTCTTCATTCTTGAATGCGGCTTTAAATTCGGTTGGCTTTGTAAAAATTGATTAGCATACAAATTAGTTTGCTCTACTATAATACCAATAAGCTCATCATTTAAATATTTTTCCATATAAAACATGCATTTATTTCTGAAACGCTTTGGTACGATTTGTTGCAGGCCAGGCTTCGCAGAAAATTGGAATGGTTCTCTATTGCCTCCTATGATATTCCACGTAGCATTTGTATCCTCGTCTTCGGTCTTACTTTCGTTGTCCGAGGAGTCAGTATATTCAGATATACTGGAATCAGTTTGAGTATCAGACTCGATCTCTTTATCGGTAACGTCTTCAGAAGATGAAGATTCTTCTAAACGTCTTTTCTTCATTATAGGCGAAACCAGGTCATCGTTGCTGTCGGAACTGCTCATTTTGAGGATAAAATGAACTAAAAATTAAAAAAAATAGTCATTTACAAATCTTGAATTTCTTTTCACTCATTTTTAGAATATTTTTCACAAAAATTACAATTTAAATAGCCAATGGTCAATACTTTTTATGCATGACGAGTATACTGGTCGTGACAAAATCATGCCACTTTTTCATGACGAGTATATACGTCAAACCCAGTTAACACGTTGACTACCACGCTAGTTTTCAAGAGAATCTCCGTCAGGCCCACGCACAGTGATCCAGTGCTGTCAGATCATGGGTAAATCTTACCCTCTCCCTGTGCCACTGAGATTGCACACAATGAAAGTTTTCCATGTCCGTGTGTTTGGGATGTCGAAAGAAGTCGAGTGTAACCGAAGTTAGCGGGCACGCCGGAGTGGCACACTATGAAAGCGACTCGTGTCGTCCGAACACATGGACACGAGTCGCTTTCATAGTGTGCCACTTCGTGGCCAACCGCCAACTTCGGTTACACTCGGCTTTCCTCGACATCCCAAACACACGGACATGGAAAACTTTCATTGTGTGCAATCCCAGTGGCACAGGGAGAGGGTAAGATTTACCCACGATCTGACAGCACTGCAGTGATCCCAGAGACTTTAGTTCGTCTGATCGACACAGGGGCGTAAAATTATCGTACACACCGGAAAATTATCGTACGCCCCGGGAAAAATTTGAATTCCAATAATTTCTCGGATGAGATTTTCAAAATCTGGAAAAAGAGTGCAAGTTCCAACTTTTTCAAAGTTGATGACCTTTTTTTTTTAGGTAGCAAACGGCGTACCGCAGGGAGAAAGACTTGTTCGTACAGAGATCGTACACAGATCGTACACGGATCGTGGTGGTGGTGGTTCTCGAAATTTCGATTCACTATCGGAAAGTCGTACCCCTTTGCAAAATTTGATGACTAAAAAAAAAAAAGGCTGAATTTTGGATCGTACAAGGCCTCAAATTATCGTACGAATGGGATCACTGCCCACGCATGCTGCTATACTGCACTACACAACAATCCCGGTATATAAAGATACTGTATCAATAGTTACTTATTGTAGTAAGAAATTATTATGTTTAGAAAGAAATTCTTATTCTATGGTGAAGATAATCTTTTTTGGAAGATCATTGAAGGTTTTTTGAAGTGAAAACTTCTTTAGAATCGAGGTGATTTGCAAACGTATGAAACGCAAACAAGCGGTATAACAGTGAGAATACCCGAACGTTACGAAAATGACGAAACGGCTACGTCACAAAAAGAGACAAACATATATATCTTTATAGGATTGAGCCTGCGAGAGAATGAAATAGAATATAGTATACAGTTTTTCCTATTGTCAGTCACCTCTTTGTGCGGTGCTTCATAGTCCTCACTCCTGGCTACTAAGCGTTGTCATGTGTGTGTTGTGTGTGACTGCATACTACGAAGCGTAGACTCATATTATTTCACAGAGAATCCAGACCTTGTATTTTTAAAACGTTTATGAAACTTTATAAATTTATATGTGTTCGTTAGGGTTACAGATCGTACATACGATGTATAGTAATTAGCTTCCTAAGTATAGCTGTTTTCGAGAAAATTAAGATAAAAAATTAACTAATATTCTTATATACTATTGGGTTGGCAAGAAAGTAATTTCGGCTTGCACCAATAGATAGCGTTATGTTTGTTTCGTTATTTTTTTGTTAATGTTAGAATTATTTCTTTTAAGGTTTGGTAATGACACTGATAGGTTGCTATAGAAACAAATTCCGTGTAATTTTAAATGAACGTAAAAATAAACAATTGAGTTTTATTTCACACTAGAAAACCGAAATTACTTTCTTGCCAACTCCACACACAATATTTCTTTTAATTTAATATTAACCACAGTTGTATATTACCATATATAGCGTATATTACCATAGACTCGTAATCAATAGATCACTAATTCGAGAATCATCGGGGTGACTTCTTATTTTTATTTTTTATTTCCTCTATTTTTCTACCGTAAGTTATATTATTTTCATTAAAAATATAATAGAAAGAATCGCTTATTTTTTTTTACAAAACGTGTCATGTCTTTTCTATTTAAAAATGTTTCTATTTTATTGAAAAATTTGTATTAAATACTTTATATCGTAAATATTATAATTAATAATTATGAAATACATAGAATATAATAATTGTATTGTCTGCAATATTTTATTTAAAAAAATGATTACAAGATACATTACAGAAAAAGAATTAGAGAACACTGTAGGATACATTAGGAACAGCTGACAAATTCCATTCAAAAGCAAGTAAATTACTGTCACATTTTTATTTTGCTTCTTTATAAAGTATATTTAATTCATAAAGACAAAATATGTCTATTAAATTTGATTTTTATATGTTTTTATAAAAAATATACAAAGACTTGTATTGACCCAGGAATACAAAAAAATTATATTATTAATTATAATATTTACGTAATAAAGAAATTTACGTTAATTTTTTAATCAAATAAAAACATTTTTAACATGCTGAACGCCTACCGTGAATCGGTGGAGTTTACGACAGGGCTGAAATTTGAGACTCATAGTATACACAGCGCGATAAGCTGAGGGAGCGATACGATTCAATATGTCCTTTATATGTTTCGTTGTTTAGACAAGAGTATTTTGAGAAAATAAGTTTGTGGTTCAAAGAATGAAGATAAGATACGTTATAAATAAATAAGGGTCTCGAGACTTCGAAGTGGGCAGACTGTGGTATTGAAAAAGCATTTCGAGAAAAGATCACTATTTTTTTTAAGATCTCGTTGCATTTGTACCAGAATCTTCATTCAGTCGAGCAATATTTTCCGTATGTTTTTCGTAACGTCTTTATTTCTTTATCCTTAAAATGTCTGTTAGACAGTGCAAAAGTGTAGATGAAAGTGAGAATTCGAAAACCATCGTAACTAACAAAATTTTATATCTGAATTTCACAAAAAGAATATTCTATATTTACTTAGTCCACAACGCGGTATCTTTCCGTCGACAAACATTCTACTATACTACATCGTGAGTATGCAAACATACATAGGCATCTAATATAATGCAAAATAGGATCGATAAATATTACATAATAAAAAGTTTATTATATAATAAAGCATTATTAAGGAACAAAATAAGTATCGAAATCTCGAAATTAAATGTGAAAAGTTTAGAAAAATTTGATTACAAAATAATCTTCGATAACACGCTAGGAATGTAATTTCGATTTTCACAAATATTTTAAAAATTTTAATTTTTTAAACCCAACAATGCGTGGATTTACAAATAATGGATGTTAAAAAATACGTTTCAAGGAATCGATCAATATTATATAGAATGATGGTGTACGTTTAACCAGTTAACTGTGGTGCTCCGTTTTGAAAATGCGCACCGCTGTTTGTCGCACAAATCGATCATTCACGAGTATATTCGTCAAGCACACATTAAATGTCGCTGGGGTGTCCCATACAACTCTTTTCACTATTTTTCAAGTATTTGCGATAACCTGACAAAAAAATACTTCAAACAAAAGTTAATCTGTTTTTGATTGACTATACATTGCAATAAAAAAAAATTTGAAAAGTTTGTAATGTTTTTTAACCATTTTAGTGTCACGTATTTTTGCTGATTTTCCGTCCAAAAGTGCCAAGGAACGCTTTTTCGCTTATCTTATTCTCTCTCCAAAAGTGCTAAGTGACATAATAGCGTTTGTCTTATTCTCCAATTAAAAATGCTAAGGAGCGCTATTGCGCTGTTTTCTGCTTTATACGGTAAGTTGTAATTTTTTCAATTCAGTGTTGTTCTGACATCTTTCTGAGCACATATCATCTGTACATATATCAGCGTCTTTAATGATATTGGCGTCCAAATATTTGACTGAAATTAAAATTCGTTCTTTTACCAGCTGTCTCATTCTTTTACTTTTACCTAAAATGGTAACCGTAAAGTCGCGCATCGGCGAAAACCGAGCGTGTCGCTGTTATCGGCTTTGCAGCCTAGAACGCTGGCACTGTTCGAGCGACACAGAAGAAGTGCAAAATCGCTCCTTGGCACTCAAACGATTAAGACTATCTTTATTGAAGTGAAAACTTCTTTAGAACCGAGGTGATTTGAAAACGGATGAAATGATGAAACGAAAAATACAACGGAACGCTACGAAAGAGAGACAAACATATATACATCTACATATAGGATTGAGCCTGCGAGAGAACGAGATAGAATATAGTACAGAGTTTTTCCTATTCTCGGTCTCTTCTTTGTGCGCTTCTCCGTAGTCTCCACTCCCGGCTACTAAGCATTGCATACGTGTGTGTTGTGTGCGACTACATACTACGAAGCGTAGACTCATATTTCTCAATACACACATTTAAAAATATAATTTAGATCTTCGACTGGTCACTAAACTATCCATGTTTCTCACAAGCAAAACTGTATTATAGTTTCTACATAAGATTTCAGCATCAGAAAAATTAAAGATCTTCATTTATAGAATCATATCTGTAATATATCTTCAAATATTCTCAACGTAAGACTGATGTAACTGATCAATGTAACTGCTATGAGGAGTTGCAATTCTCTTTTGTAAGTGTCATGACGATTCAGAATAATATTGGTAAACTGATTGTCGTTCGTACCTTTTATTTAATAAAGGGGAACTAAGAAAAGCGGAGCTTTCAAAGTAGATATTAAACGAACATTGAAGATTAAATACATTTGTAATAATTAATAATATTGAATAATAATGTGTTTCTTTTATAACGATTTTTGGAGAGAAAATTTCGTTAAAATCGTTGTGATTCAAAACTTGATGAAATGAAAAAATACGACCAAAATTGTTCCGTTCTTGGTCAAGCATCTAAAGCAGTGGTTCCCAAAGTGGGCGATGAAGTGGTCCAGGGGGCGATGACGACCACAGGTGAACTTTGGGGGTGGGGGAAATGAACTACTAAAAAGGAAAAAATGTCAGTGGAGGCTGACCCGAGCTGCTATACTACGCTACACAACTATGCCGGTATATCGATACTGTGTCAATAGTAATAAGATATTAGAAAGAAATTGTCTTATTTAGGTTTTTCTGTTTCTTATCTTCGCGCCTGGTGGGCCATGAAGCGGTCCAGGGGGGCGATGACATGATAAAAACTGGAGTTTTAAGTGTCGGGTATGCAATTAAAAAAAGGTCATGAGTGCAATAGCTAAATAATTTTTTTCATTTCTCAGTTATTAAAAAAAAAAGGTCACAAAATAAAAAATTTTTAAGGGTGCAATAAGCAATATTTTTTCAGGAAAGGACAGAAAAGTCTGGGAGCCACTAATCTAAAGGAATTAGTTGCAACAAAAAAATAACTAAGTTTCACTAAAGGATATATTATACTTAATTAAGTTACGACGAAGTATCTTTCCTTCGACAAACGTTCTACGATTTTTTTGTCTATCTATGGCTATCGTATTCGGCATTCCATCTTAATTGCTAGAATTTGGAAAGTGGTAGTTTTTGTCAACTACCCCCAACACAAAATCATACCGGTGCCCTTTGATATATATAGTAACAATATTATAATAAATAAATTTTACAATTATCTTACTCCTGATACTGTGCATTCGTTTCATTCTCTCAAAAATTAGTTTTTTGAAGGTTTCACTTCTAATATGTGTGATCTGCACACATGTTATTTTTTTTAAATGATAGCCTGTTTTTTTGATCTTACAATATTATAACCCGTATTAATACGAATTCAACGATTTGGTATACCATGACCTTCGGATGACCTTGAAAACAAAGAAATGAATAGAAATAGGCGATAATGACTTGGTATTTATTATTAAAATACTCGAAATTACATTCAATTTAGGAACATTGACTAATAATGTTACATTATTAGAAACTTAATTACGAACTGTCGACTATTCACAACAAAGAATAAATTACTATTAACACTTTGCGGTCTATACATTGCATCAAAATTTTTTCGCTTGGTGCCTGTAGGACTGATTTCAAGATCATCCAAAGTTCATGGTATACTAATTCTTTCAATTCATATTAATACGGGTTATAATACTGTAAGGTCAAAGATATAGGGTGCCATTTAAAAAAATAAAGGAAGCCTTAAAAAAAATTTTTAAAAACTTGTTTAACTTTTTTTATTGTAATGTATAGCCAATTAAAAATGGATTAACTTTTATTTGAAGTATTTTTTTTCAGGTTATTGCAAATACTTGAAAAGTCGTGAAAGGATTTCCGAATATAACGGCTTATAAAAGGTTCTACCATACCTACACTAATGTTTATTGATATCTATGAATTTTAGTGAGACTGTCAAAATTCCCAGATTGAGAGATATAAAAAAATTCGTTATGCGAAGTATTACGCTGTTTCAGTAGGTAAATGCAGGGACATACATCTCATATTTTTCATATTTTTTATTTTTTTGTTTTATTCCGGCCTGGCCTCAAAATATTCTAAATATCTTGAAAATTAAGAATAAGTTTCATTTTTCACAAAAATTACAATTTAAATAGCAAATGGTCACTACTTTTTACACGTGTCGAATATACTAGTCATGACTAAATCATGCCACTTCTTCATGTTGAGTACATTCGTCGAACTCAATTAACACGTTGAGCGCCACGCGAATTCTTAGGGAAATCTCAGTCAGGCCACGGGCGCTACTTCGTATTGAAAAAACAGTTGAACGTGTCAGTCACCAGAGACGGACGCGGTCTAAACTTTCTGTTTAATGTCAGTCAGCCGGTGACTGACACGTTCAACTGTTTTTTCAATACAAAATAACGCCCATGGCCTGACTGAGATTTCTTTAAGAATTCACGTGGCGCTCAATGTGTTGGCTGGTTAAAAAATATTTGTTATAATTACCTGTAATTACGAGGACGAAAAAAATTTCGTGTCACCTTGTCTGATTCCAGAATTCCACTAGTCGTCTCGTAATTCGAAAAAGTTGAACATCTGACGATTCTTGTAGCTCATTCGCAGGCGCTGTTATCATGTAACCAATCAGCGATCATATAAATTGTTAGTAATTCGCGCTATATTTAAAAATATAAAGTCATATTAAAGATAATGTATAACTGCATAAAACCTTCATTTATGCTTTATGTACATCATAGATTGTTTAAATGTATATAAAATAAACGAAAAGATAAATTAATTAAGCTTACCTGTACAGAAATAAAATTTTCGATTTTAACTCCTTGAAATTCAGAAGAAAACACTCACGATAATCATCAAAGACAATTGAACTTGGTGAAACTGAAGTGAAATTATTGGATTATAAAGATGTTTTTAATTTTTCACATAATGTTTAAAAAATTTTACTATTGTTAGTATGAATAATTATTATTATATGCAACGATATATATATATATATATATATATATATATATATATATATATATATAAACGTTTTACATTATTAGAATGAATATAATTAAAAACTGTATTAATTAATTGAGCTTACATATACAATAATGAAAGTTTCAGTGTTTTTTTTCGTCACTGTGTTGGAAGAGATTTATTACATGCTTTTATCAATTTATTTAATTATTATTTTATTTTTGTTAATATTTTGTTAATATTCGTGAGATATATATAGCAAAGATTTAAATAATTTTTGTTAAACACTTTACTCTATTTATTTTTATTAGTATTTATCTGAAAATTATCGCAGAGTAAGAGCTTCGTTTCTTTCACGTCAGGTATTAAGGGGCGCCACTGTACAAAGCTTGTATTCTAAACACCAAATGTTGAATTTAAGCGTAATTCTTGACCTATTTTAATAAACAAAGTTTCATTTTAAAGATGAAAGCTTAAACGACTAACGATTATTTCGAATTTTTGTAAAAATTTCATTCTTATGCATAGACTATTTCCTAAAAGAGAATATTTTTTAAAGAAAATCAAACTTTTTAAAAATTTTGACAAAGTCACCTTGTCATATAAATCTTTATTTTTAAAATGAAATTTTGTTTATAAAATTCGGTTATGAATTACGTTTGAATTTATTATTGACGTAAATCATTATAAAAGCCCGAGTAATGAAAAGTCTTAAATTACAGTTTCTTACAATGAATATCAGTGTAGCCAACATTGACAAAAATTTAACCATTCGGAAAGTTCGAATATTCGTCTGCCATGGTTTCTTGCATTACGTCATTTAAAGGGTTGAAGGGAACTCATTTGTTTTTAAAAATATTTATATTACAATGCTCTGCTCTGGTTGGTTAAATGTCGTCATAAACGATAGTGATTGGTTTTGTTAAATAACTATGTTCAAATAAGAGGCAAGAATTGTAATAATAAGCTACAGTTGTTGGAAGAAGGAGTTCCCCATCTAGAATCTGATGGAACTACGAGAAGTGTCAGAAAAATTTGTATTTTGTCATCTTGTCATTGGTTTACCGGGAGTACTGTCAAAAGTCGTTTAATTAATTAACGTTTAAAGAATAATAATACTAAGAAATTATGGGTGACGGCAAGGAAAGCGAACGACAACCTCTCTTGAAAAATGAAAATGTCACATACAGTTCAAATGGTAGCGACTTAATGGGTTAATAATAATAGTTTTGAAAAAAAATCGAGTGATATTAATAATAAAAGAAGATCTATTCTGCCAATTAATTTATTTATTTATCTTTTTTTAGTCGAACCAGATTCAACAGTTAGTACAGTATCTCCAATAGGTCCAGATGAATTACCTCCGCCATATGAACCAGCTGATCAGGGTGGTAAGCCAATGGTTACTTGTAGGGTATGTCAAGCTATGATAGATATTACTGGCAAGAGAGAACAACATGTTGTTAAATGTTGTCAATGTAATGAAGCAACGGTATGTTCACAATGAATTTAAATTCAAAGTTTATAAAGAAGGAAAATGTTATACGTATACTTTTATATTTATTACAGCCTATAAAAAATGCACCACCAGGTAAAAAATATGTACGATGTCCATGTAATTGTCTTTTAATATGTAAAAGTTCTTCGCAACGCATTGCTTGTCCAAGGCCAAATTGTAAGCGTATTATCAATCTTGCTCCAAGTCCTATAACACCTCCGGTTCTTTCAATGCCAGGAATGTGCAGAGTATGCTGTGCTCATTGCCATGATACATTTCTCGTAAGCAATCAATAATTATTTACAATAAATAATATTTCATATATATTTTTATGTTTTATTACATTGTTGATATTTGTTACAGTTTAACACATTGAATAATGCTTTAGCACGGTGCCCACATTGTCGTAAAATATCATCTGTTGGTCCAGATTTTGCTAGAGGTCGTGGTATTGCATTTATTATTGTTGGCATTATAGCTTTAGTAATTGCGATTGCTGTAACGGTAAGTTTTATAATCATATATTAATTATAATAAGAGAAAATAGAAAATGAAGGCAAATATAGATCTTTAAAAGTGATATTTTCAAATGTTCATTAAACAATATGGAGTTTATTTTTAGGTCGGAACATATGCATTTGTAAAAACTAATGGAGGAATTTATGTAGCTTATGTTGGTGAGTTCTATGGATGATATGAATTCAATGAATTCTATTAAAACACGTATTTATAAGTATGTTATTTAAAAATTGTTCGAACTTGTTTACTTTGAGAAGTAATATTTTGTTTATTCGTTTATAGGTGCGTTTTTATTAGCTCTTCTTTGCCTAGGACGCAGTATTTATTATTGCACTATGAAGATCAGTCTAATAGAAGGTCCTATGTAGTTGTTCAAAAGACTATTGGTGATTAGAATATGGAAATCAATTCTTTTAACATCATTATTGTATAATCTATGTCGTATAATATAGAACAAATGTTTATAGTAACATGACATTAGTCCTTCAAGGACCAAGGTGATATCTTTATGCATGTTAACATATGCCAATGAACGCATGCGTGATGACGAATGCGCGTATACCTACCATGCATATACACATGCAAATATGTTATACAAAGAGAAAGTGAATCAACTTAAATAATACTTCTTGCATGCAACTATACGAAATGAGAATATATTAGGAATTAATGAGGGTTTGTGAGTGCTAGAAGAAGCGTTCCTCTGCATTTTTATATATAAATCTATCTAAGCATAGGAACAACACGATAAACCATTTATTTTGTTTTTACATTCGTATTAAATACGTCATAAATGCTTTGTATATGTATATCTTTGCAGTATCTACGTAAGATGCACATTGTTTATCCGTTATATTTATTCCAATTATATGCTGATATACGTGCATGAGATACTAATAAAAATTGTTTTTAAACTTATGCTCATATTTATCTATAAGAATCTGTATCAAACTATGCAATCACAATTAAAAAATTTTTTGCTGGTATAATATGACTTTTGATTCAGTGACTATACATATTATCCAATTTGTAAAATTATTTTTAAATCATAATATTCGAACTAACCATTGTTTTTTTTTAAATAAATCTTTTGTTATTAAATCACATTCTATGTAAAAACAAATATAAAACAAAAGCATTCAAGATATTCTGAGGCTTGGACGACTCCATACTTCGTTCTAACGATTATAGATAAATAGGATATATATATATATATAACAGTGATAGAAAGAATATATAACATCTATTGTTCTAAGAAAGTAAACAGTATAATAACCTTTGCTATCACAAACCTACATTTTTTATATTTTAAAGTCATATCAATTATGAGAGAGTACAATGAATCATATTGTGTACATTTTAATTTAATGATTATTGAATATATTTTATTTACATGTGGATTTCTTTTATATTATGAATATAATTATTGCAAATGATATATAACATAAAACAATCATGAGCATATTAATAAAATATCTTTTTTTTACAATCAAATTCAGAAAAGTGAATATAATTAAAATTAATCATTGTAATGAATATTTTAAAAACTGCCAAATGTAAACTACAAGAATTTATGAAAATTAATAATAATATATATGTGTATCAAAATAATGCTATTGAGTATCGATACATGCTTTAAGCATTGTAACACAGATAATATCACACATTCAATTTCGTTTGGATTGATTGTGAAACAAGCCTTTGTTATACGCTTTTTCATCTCTTCTCAGGTTGTAGGTATTTCATCGTACACTTGTTGCTTTAACTTTCCCTATAAGTAGAAATGTAAAGGTGTTAAGTCTGGATCATTTTTAATTTCCAGCCCGACTAGTCCAATAATCTACAAAGCTCCTGTTGAGAAAATTCATAATAATCTGTGCAGAACGAGCACGTCACTCTTCATATTGGAACCACATGAATTTTCGCATGTGGACTGGAACATCTTTCAACAATTGTAGCAAAACTTCTGTCAAAATCTGTTGATATTTGCGAGTGTTCAATTTTCCATCAACAAAGTGGAGACCAATTATATTATTGTTAATAAGTCCACACCAGATGTTTATAGACTATGGTCTTTATTTATCCACTTCCTATAACCACAGTGGATTTTCTATAGACCAACAATTGTAACAATTAACTTGGGCACTGTTTGTAAGAATGTAGCTTCATCCGAAAAGAAAATTTTGGTCAAAAATGTATTATCATCCTGTTGTTTTCTTAGTTCACATTTGCAGAAATTTACACGATTTTGAAAGTCATTCCTTTAAAATTCTTGAAACATGAAAAACATGTAAAGGGTGAAATAAATTCAAATGCAATATTCGCAAAATACTTCACTGACTGATGTCACTTACATGTGACAGCTATCTTAAACTAAGATGTGTTGTGCTACAATTTTAAAAATATTTTCTGTATTTTTGCTATTAGTTACTGTTTTAAATTGTTTACGTGTTTTATTATCCACGCTTCCAGTTTCTTCAAAAGTTTTGATAATGTTAGTAAAGACAGATCATGAAATGATTCACATTCAAGAAATCTTTGCATATACAAACGAACTGCTTTTTAAAAATTTGATGACATTGACCGTAAATGAAAACTTTATTTATCTTTTCCGCTTTTGTATAACGCATTTTTAAAACCAAAGTAACGCTCACTCAACTATTCACAAATATATGGATTGCGTGTAAACAATGCAATGCTGTAATCTGTACTTGGTAATATCTTTCACTTTAAAAGTACATTAAAACACAGTTTTAGATGATTAAATTATAATTAAAAAAGAAAAAAAGGCAATTTAAACATATAGGCATACTTTAATAATAAATATTACAATTGAATATAATATCATATAACAAATAATAACTTTTGTAAAAGAAGTAAGATAATTTGGGTTGAAAAGTTTAAAAATTAGTTTGATCGACAAAAAATTATTTCTATACAAGATAATTTGAATACATGTACTTTAATAATTAATATTATAATTGAGTTTATATATGTTTAATCCTTTATAATATCGATAAACTAACATGAAATGTGCGAGGAAAACAAAATATGAAACGAAACAAATCAAAACACATAAGACATTGTAATAATTTATATCATACTAAGGTAAGTGAACCAATATATTGGCATATCGTTCAAAAAGATGACATACACGAAAACCACTATATTGCCGTACAGTTATTAAGAGATTAAATGTATAAAGTTAGATTGAAATATTTTAAGCTTAATATTTGTTAAGAATCATTTTTTTCTGGTTTAAATTCACTTTTATTTTTTTGTGTAGTTTAAAACATTTTCAAAAAGAATAGGCTAAAATCTTTTCAACATATTCTCGTAATGATTGGTCAATCGTACTTAGGAGGTATTGGTTAAACTAAACGCGCCTTAAGTTTTTTAAATGAAAAACTTTTCTCTCTGCTTGGTTATGTTCTACAGTCTATGGTAATATGGCGGTAGCGACATGTTGCTGACAATTTGATATGGGATGGGCGTCATTTTAAACGAATGTAGCTCTTTTTTTCTCAATAGTGATAATGAATACTGATATCACGGCAAATAAATATGGCGATCAATTAATGTTAAAATCGTTTACCTTTAAGTTACGACAGGTTTCATCGAAATTTATAGAGAGAAAGTGTTCATTTTGTTACGTCGGCCTGTCAATAGTTAATTCTCGTGGTGTAGATATCGTGTTGTTTAGGCTTTAAAATTTCAAAGCTATAGTTTCGATAATATAGTGCACCTCATAAATGTCAAAATGGCCCGGGAATATGACCATTTATTTAAGCTGTTAATGATAGGAGATAGTGGTAAATATACTTATATATATGTATAGCAATTTTATATAGCACTTGATAATATAAAACAATGTAAAATACACATATATATGTGAGAGTTATAACTGGATACATATATGTATATATGATTCACAGTTGATCAAATATTACAAACTTATTGCTCTTACGAACGAAAAAATTACTTAATAAATAATATTACAATAATATACAATAATAATTAATATTGATTTAAAAGTAATAAAAAACACAGCTTTTGATTTATATAAAATTTATAGATTATTTTTTCTTTTTTGAAATTATAATCATTCAATTATCTTTGTTCTTGTATTTGTAATTGCAAAAGTTTAAATATATGAAACATATTTATATAAAATAATTGCAAAGTAAACAAATTATTGAGATTTCAATGGGCTATTCTTTATGCAGTATGTTATTAATTGATTCATGCTTAAGATGACAGTGTAAAGTCAATGCCATTTTTTATTAATATAGTGTATATCATTATATATGATTACATGTATCCATAATATTATGTTACCCTTCATTAAAATAGTATGCTCTTACATAATCGTACAATTGTTGTAATTGTCAAGAGATTTGATTGATTGTAATTTATTATTATGTATTTCTTATCTTAATTGAGATAAAATAAGTAGAATCTCCTTCAATAATGCATACGTTTGCTTTTTGTTTACAGGAGTAGGTAAGAGTTCCCTTCTCCTGAGATTTGCAGACAATACTTTCAATGGCAGTTATATAACTACAATAGGAGTGGACTTTAAAATACAAACTGTAGAAATAGACGGTGAGAGAGTAAAGCTGCAAATTTGGGATACAGCTGGACAAGAACGATTTCGGACAATAACTTCAACTTACTACAGGGGAACTCATGGCGTTATAGTTGTATACGATGTGACCAGTGGTGACTCATTTGCAAATGTTAAACGGTGGTTACACGAAATAGAGGAAAATTGTGACGTTGTTAACAGGGTACTTGTAGGAAATAAGAACGATGCGCCTAATCAGAAAGTAGTGCTTACGGAAGATGCACAAAGGTTTGCCAATCAAATGGGAATTCAACTATTTGAAACATCTGCTAAGAATAATATCAATGTTGAAGAGGTATCGTTAATTTTGTTAAGCTAACGATATATATATTTTATCATTTTATTTAATTTTATACCTCAATATAAAACTATGTAATATATATTTTGTAGATGTTTATGGCAATAACACGGCAAGTATTACGGACCAAAAGAGAACGGAATGAGCGTCAAGCTATACAAACGAATGAAACAGTTAATTTGAGAAAAAATACAAAACAGCATAGGAAAAAATGTTGTTAACAGCACCACAAAATCGTGCAAACTGTTAATAATATTATTTTATACAATAATAGGATAGAGAGAAAAAAGAGAGAGAGAGAGAGAGAGAGAGAGAGAGAGAATACAATAGTGAGTCCATGTTTGTAAAATAGCGAACATGAGATGCCATACACCTTGATATTTTCTAAAATCATCAAATTTTGTACCGCGATTATGAAATTTAAGATTGCTTCCTAATGAAATTTAACTTTGAACTGTATTTACATTCAAAGCTTGAAATTTCCTGAGCAATATATAGCTTATTCAGCCAAAGTGACTCTGCATGGTATTCTATACGTTTTTATTCGTACAAGAATACTATTTGACGCTGTAATAAGAACAAAGTTTATTTATTTTATAAGATCTACAGAGAAAAATATTAGCGAAAGAGAAAACGGAAATTTTTATTCCTCTTTTACATTCCTTGGAAATAAAATTGGACATTTTTAATGAAATATGAAAAAGTATATTTAAAAAATATAAATTTCATGTAAAAATTAACTTATCATTTTATTGGCTGAAATACTTGAGTTTTATAAAGCAAATTCGATTTGTTAATAGTATTCAGAAGACAATTCTATTTTATGTAATATGTTACTCTCTAATTCTAGTAAATGATCATTAATGTTTAACGAAGTATCAATAACTTTCAAATGGTTTGCTTCAAAAATATAGTTTTAAAATCGGTAATTGTTTCTTTAAGTTTAATTTAAATATTGAATTGAAATGTGAATCATCATTCGAATTAGTTGTCATACCGCACAAAGAAGATAGTTATACGAAGCAGAAGTTTGACATTAATTTGGTATTTCGTATTCTATCTAAACTACAATAAAATACATAAAGCTAATTCGAATATTTATCCTGAAAGAATAAGCTTATCATCAACCTCATATTAATTTTTTATCTCAAAATTATAATATTGTTATAGATTTAGTTGCTTCCTTTACAGTTATTTTTAATTGTATGCTATGAAATAGTGAAAAATACGAGTGTTAAATGTTGCTTGGAAAAGTCCAAGAATTATTATTCATTTGTATTTTTGAAAATGAAATGAGATTGCATGTAAATTGAAGTTATACCAAATTATGTATAAAGCGATGAAGCGCTAAATAATTCCCTTGCCCATACATTTTTGTCCTTGTCTGCGTTACTTTTTCATGTTATGTTTCTTATATTACCTTATTGACATCATTGAAAAAATAGAAGAAGAGATATTCGAAAACAATTGTCTTTTCTTTTAAGCTTTCGCGTGAATTTGTATGCGAATTTTTAATATCAATAATTAATTATATCTAGCCTGTTTATAAAAATATCGTATTTTGCTAAAATATGAATAGGAAAATATAAATACAATAACGATATTAACCGTTTAAGTATCATGGGCCACTTTTGCGTTATTCAAATTTCTGGTCGAAAAAACCCAGCGTATTTCGTCGATAAAGACAACTGATGGCACGCTCTCAGATTGCGGACCCATAATTAAAAATGTGCAATTGTGCTCTTCAGCTTTTTTCGACATTTAATTGATGAAGCATTATCGCACTACTCAGCTTTTTTCAATCGTGTTTTTTGAAAACTTTGCGGTATGCAAACGGTTAATATACTTTCTAAAATATCTCGTATTGTGATATTATATTCTTTTAAATAATATGTTTTGCATGAATTATTATAAAGAAAGAAAAGTTAAACGAATGGCATGTCTTGTTCTTATATTATTTGTATACGAACGCGTGATTAGTTAGAATTCTGTGTTCTCTGTGTTAATGCAATATGGACATTAACAATATGGACTTATAAATATAATTGAAGAAAACGTGTTATTATATAGTCATATTTCGTGAAATCATTCGAAAATGTAAATAAATTATAAGAACAATATACGATATATTTATGTTACTTCTTTTCTATTAAAAAAAATCTTTAGCATATAACAAAATGAATACTCAAAGATAATTTTATATTGCTTGATATAATTATACTTATCTATAGAAGTAAGTAAAAATTACAAGAGTTTCAATTGTATAGTCGTATTGCCGCTCTTGATAGGCTTGGTGCTGATTGGTGTATTCAAACGTGTAATACGGAAATCTCGCATATGATTGGAGAATGACGTTGACCGAAAAAACGTGAAGTTTATTGGTTAATCGATTAGCGAATCGGAAGTTACTTATTATTTTACAAATTTTTTATTTAACGAAGGAAGGAATGAGAGAAAATAAAGATTAAAGGATTAAAAGATTAAATTTTAGAAACAGAGAAAAGAGAGAAAGAAAAAGAAAAAGATAGTGCATTGAATGTAAAGTGATATGAAAAGTAGGATAATTTCGGCGAATAGTTATATTAAACGTTTCATCATAAATATGTTCAAGGGGTTATCGGTTAAATGATTATTGTAATATAAAGGGAAATAAGATTTGTAAAAGTATACGCGGTATGTACTGTAATGTTGTAGTATTTAATAATTATTAACAATAAGAGAGTATTAACATATAATGTTAATTTGAAATTGGCGACATTGAGCGGGAAAGCGGAGAGAATTTGCAATGATTCAGCTATGATGGTACAACCTGGTGGTCGCGGCTTGAGATGGCGGCCTTGAATGATCGGTGCGCGCAACGGGGTGCGCGAGCGTAAGGTAGTCGCGAAGTAGTCAGTGTTCGCGCCGCGGAGAACCAGAAAGACAGACATCTTGTAGTAGAATTTAGCGGCGTGGTGACTCGACCGTGAGGTGTCAGTGTCGCGGTACTTTATACGGTGTCGTCGTCGTCGTCGTCGCCGTCGCTGTCTGTCATCGGTCTCTCTTTAAATCGTTCAAATAAAAAAAGTTTGTTTCTCGAGTCTTCATCGTCGGTCGTCGCCGTCGTCGTCGTCGTCGTCGCCGCCGTCGCCGCCGCCGTCGTCGTCGTCGTCGTCGTCGTCGCCGCGTCGGTCGTCGTCGTCGTCGTCGTCGTCGTTGTCGTTGCCGTCCTCGTCATCGTCATCGTCATCGTCATTGTCATCGTGTCGTCGTCGTGTTTGTTGTTTGTCGTCGATTGTCATAGTTGACGTTAACGTTGACGTTTACGTTTGCCTTTGCGTTTGCGTTTACGTTTGCGTTTACGTTTACGTTTACGTTTGCGTGCTCTCGTGTTCTCTCGTAGTAGTGCCAATATCCTGAGATCTCATCGAGCTTATTTACTGGCCTTGCAGCTCGCGTGGTCCAATTATTTAGTCGTTTACTAATTAGAAAACAAAAATAATAACTTCTTTCTTGTGAATCGTAGTCTTGATCGTGCAACTCGTACGAGGAATAGGAGGAGATAGTGTGAAAAGAATACGATAACGAGAAGAAATAGAAGAAGAAGGAATTAAAGTAGTAAAGGGAAGAAAATAAGAAAAAAGTAGTAGAGGAGGAGGGTGTTTCGGGCGGAGAAGCGCAAGGAAGAGAAGAGAAGAGAAGAGAAGAGAAGAGAAGAGAAGAGAAGAGAAGAGAAGAGAAGAGAAGAGAAGAGAAGAGAAGAGAAGAGAAGAGAAGAGAAGAGAAGAGAAGAGAAGAGAAGAGAAGAGAAGAGAAGAGAAGAGAAGAGAAGAGAAGAGAAGAGAAGAAGAGAAGAGAAGGAAGGGAAGGAAGAGAAGAGAAGAGAAGAGAAGAGAAGAGAAGAAGAAGAGAAGAGAAGAGAAGAGAAGAGAAGAGAAGAGAAGAGAAGGGAAGAGAAGAGAAGAGAAGAGAAGAGAAGAGAAGAGTAGAGAAGAGAAGAGAAGAGAAGAGTAGAGAAGAGAAGAGAAGAGAAGAGAAGAGAAGAGAAGAGAAGAGAAGAGAAGAGAAGAGAAGAGAAGAGAAGAAGAAGAGAAGAGAAGAGAAGAGAAGAGAAGAGAAGAGAAGAGAAGAGAAGAGAAGAGAAGAGAAGAGAAGAGAAGAGAAGAGAAGAGAAGAAGAGAAGAGTAAAGTAGAGTAGAGTAGAGTAGAAAAGAACGGATAAGAGAAGAGAGGCGCGAAGGGGAAAACTCGTTTTGCTCTCCGCAAACGCCCATGAACGACGACGTTCTGGAGCGACCAATGTCGTATCGCCGCCGCTGTCGTACCGTGCGATAACTTCCGTCACCTCTCCGATCCCCCCGTCTTTTCTCCCTCTTCACGTTACATCCACGCGAGTTTCTTTCCCAGCCACATAATACCTCGTTGCTTCTACAACATACGTGCGTGTCGTCGCCTTCGTCGTCATCATCGTTGTCGGTCTTGGCTTTTCCTGTCGACGTTCGCCACCGATGCGAGAGGTGCTGCTGTTGCTGCAACTGCTACCACCATCTCGTTAATAGAGAAACGAGCGCGCGCCGTTCAGAGGAACGTAGTAGGTGGAGGACCGATCGAGATCGTCCCGTGCACCGGGTCACCGCTGCTGACTGACCGGACCCAACAGGAGCGCGTGTGCCGAGCAAAAAGATAGATAGAGAGAGAGAGAGACAGACAGACAGACAGACAGACAGATAGTTGTGTGTGTGTCGGAGGAAGATAGAGAGAGGGAGAGAAAGAGAGAGAGAGAGAGAGAAAGCTACAGAGAACGAGGAAGAGAACGAGGAAAAGGGTGAGAGTGTGAGCAGTGGAGAGGAGAGGAGAGAGAAAGAGAGCGAGGGGCCGGCGCCCATCCTGATCCAGCCAGCATGACCTCAAACAATTCGCAGAAGCTCTCGACGACGGAACGAGTAATCAAAAGTAAGACACGAGAAAGTTTTTCTTTGTTCTATACCGGACACTTGCTATTATTTTCTTTTTTTTTTTTTTAAATAATATGAGATTTTATTCGTATGAGAAAGAAGAGTCATGCCGTTGTGTGCACGATCTCTCGAACGTTTCTCTCTGTCGGTACGTCAGATTTGTCATGAGCTATGGACTTACTACCACCCTACTTATACATATACAATACTTTTCTCCTCTCTCTCTCTCTCTCTTTACATTTATCCTTACCTCGTTATTTAATTCTTTTCTATTTCTGTACATTTGTTTTATTTTATATTTTTTTGTTTGTTTCAATACTTTGACCCTATGAGAATTTCTTCGAACGTGAATATCGATCGTCTAGTAGAAGATCCGCGTGTTAAAAGAGAGAGAGAGAGAGAGAGAGAGAGAGAGAGAGAGAGAGAGAAAGGAAGGTAGGAAGGAAGGAGGAATGAGATGCAAAAGAAAGAAAAAGAAAAGAGAGAAAGAGAGAGAGAAGCGCGTCAAAACACGACGTGTATGTCGCGCGGGATTGATTTTCTTCGTGGCCCCATGGCGCCATTGCTATCGACCTGACAACGTTCTCTCGCTGACCCTTCGTTTTTCGCCTTTCCTCGTCTCAACTCGCTCAACTATGCTCTTCTTGCGGCCTCGTTTTTGAGACCAAGCGCCGCATCCGTCGCGCGATCCTTCTACTTCTTCTTATATTCCTATTACTATTGTTTCCGATTCTTCTTTCTCCTCTACTATTTACTTATTTACTTCTTCTTTTTTTTCTTCTATTAATACAATTTTATTAACATTACACTGCATTACTATAATTAATACTATTATTTGTTCTTCTTATTTTATTTGTACTTTTACTACCTTTACTATTGTGTGTCTGTTTCTTCTTCTTTTATTACTTCTTTAATTATTTTACTACTACTGTTTCTGTTTCTTCTCCCTTTTCACTATTTCTTTACTTCTTCTTTCTTTACTACCCACTAATACTATTACTTCTTCTTTTACTACTACTGCTTCTGCTTCTACTCCTTATATTACTTCTTTAACTCTCTTCTTCTTCTTCTTCTTCTTCTTCTTCTTCTTCTTTCTCTATATTACTACTTTTATTTCTTCTATTACTACTACACAACTACTATTTTTATTTTTTCCTAAACCATTATTCCTTTCCCTACATCTACTTCCCTTTTATTTTTCCTCTACTACTACTACTCACTCCTTTTACTTTTTGTTCTACTAATGCGTCTACTTTTAACACTTATATTACAATTACTTCTATTTTTTTACTTCCTTATTTCGTTTTTTTCCACTCTTTAAATTCTTCTTTTTTTCTTTTTTCGCGAGAGGAGAGGATGGGAAAGATGAGAGTCTCCTTCTTTTCGAAGCACGCGAGCACAACCTCGTTTCACTCGAGGTCGAGGAACGGAATCGTCTCGAGGACGTTGTTTCGTTGTCGTCGTCGTCGCGGCGGACTTGAAAATTCGCGTCTCGACGCACCAAACGTGCAAGCAAACGAACGAAAAAAAGAAACGGAAAAAACAGAAAAAAAGAAGAACGAACGATCGATTGATCGAGCAGCGAACAGCTGACCGAGCGCGGTCACGCGTCTACCCTCAACCCCCTTAGTTTTCTAGCCCAACCCCCCGTTGCCGTTGCCACAGCGGTGCCGCAACTGTACCGCAACCGGACAGATCGACCGTTTCCGTTTCTCCTACCAATAGATCGACCATTTACAATTTTTAAAAGATTACTAATTGAATGGGTGTCTAGAAGAACAATAGTTTATTTTATATTTCGTATAATTGCAATCCACGTTAAATTGGTCATACAAATATTTCACTCGTTGCGGTTAATAAATAATATTTTTTTTATTGTTGGATTATGATTATTTATTTTTTAAAATAAAAAAAGTTGTAAGTTAGGTTTACCTATAAATTTTGATCGAATGTAACATGTCCACTCTTTTTTTTATATAGAAAATTGTTGAATTATTTTCGATTGTTTTTCTAATAGATAGATATACCCTTAATCCTCTTATGTAACACCCTTTCGATATGATATTGAGGAGAACATAATTTACGAAAGCCCTTTTATAACACGATACTCTTATTATCATAATTTCCATGTATATAGGATGATTTAATAATAAACCTTGGACAACCCTTGTGTAGCTTGAATATTTCTGCCACCCTATATTTGGTTTCATTTAATACAGATTTCGATACGACATGGAACGAATTAACGTATTGAGAGGGTATATTTTCGAGGAGGAACAAAAGGAGGTGATGGTAATGGCAGCGGCGAAGAAGAAGAAGAAGAAGAAGAAGATATGTTCGATTCACGTGTCGTTGCTCCTAATAATAGATGAGAAAATTTCGTTTGAGTTGAGAAAAGGTCGCCACGTATATATATATATATATATATATATATATACACATATGTGTATATACATTTACCACTGAACAACCAAATCGTGAGCCAACTATGTTCCCATCCTCGTATCTCCACAGTTATGGCCCTTCGCCAGCGTGCAACGTGACTACCTCTTTCTCTTTCTCTCTCTTTATTTATTTTCTTTTCTTCTTTTACTCCCTATTTTCTTCCTATTTATTGTTATATACCGCATTATTCAGAAGTAACTAAAATAACGTAATATGAGTTAAGGAATTTTATACTTTCAGAAATGTACGTACTTATTTTATTGGAAATAAGTAAATAATAATTAAAGACATTTTTTAAGTTAAAATGGAGAATGTTTTTTGAGGGAAAACGGAGACGAAGAAAATGATGGGAGTTTGTTTAGAAAATTGATCGGGGTTGAAAAGATGTCTGTAGGAAGTGAGAAAGTGTGGGTGGAAATAGGGGAGTTTTTTGATGGAATAGAACTGTTAAAGTTTAAACAGTATTATACAATGATGTCTACGGTTGTTACAATATTTACGATAAAAGTAATAGTAGCTATTATTATTATAAAATTTGTAATCTATATTTTAAAAATTGTTATATTTAATACTAGCTATAAAATCATGAAATATGTAGAGATATTCATAAAAATCAATTATTAAACATACAATCACTTTATCTGCGTTGGACAAAAATAATTGGAATTTTAAAGAAATAATCATACACACTTACGCAGATTAATTTTTGTATATTTAAAAAATTAATAAAATTATATATTTCTTTCTATTTTTGCAAATTCCCCCTATATCTCCAATTCAGCATTGCGTTAGCGTAATAATGTCATATTTGACAAGAGAAAATATAGGTACTATAGTTAATATATAAGTACTTATAATAATGGCGAAAGGGAAACGTCATTTTCGTTTAGTGCTTTACACGATCGACTACTGTTATTGGGTCTTCGTTACTGTTGCGAGTTACGGTATGCATACTGATGCTAATAATGGGGATACTAATGATCACAGCGTTTCTCAACTTTTCTGTTCTGCAATCCAATAAACTTGTTGGTAATCATATACCTTGACCGAAATATCTTTATATTATACAATTTTTACGAAAGAATCTTATAGATTAGGGATTTTTCAATTTTTCTACTTGACGATCCCTTTTATTCGCGAGCTAATATTTTCTATAATATCTTCTCTTTTACTATCATAAATTCATACATATATTATTCCTGTAATATTATCAAATTGATTTTGAATTAATTTTCGGTCGTTGAGCGTTCAGAAATATTTTAGTTTTGTTAACATTTCTGCGACCCGTAAATTTAATTACGCGGTTCACACTTTAAGAAGCCTTACTATAGACTGAAATAATAGTACATTATATATATATTATTGTAAAAATACGATAGAAATCTCACAAAATCGCAAGAACATTTAACGAATAAAATTATTATTGAAAATTTTTCATAAACAAATTCCTTACTTGTTTTATTTGATAAGGTAACACATATATTATTTTGTCGATCTATTAAAAATATAACGCGACCTATACTTTGAGAACTACTGCCAATCGTAATGGTATAACAGTTAGAAAAGATTTTCTATCTGACGTGAGAGGAAGGAAGAAAGAATAGAGAACGATTAGTAATCGATTAGTATTCTTTTTTTGGGCATTTAATTGGAAGTCAGAAAAGTGAAAAAAGGAGAAACCAATTTAGGATTTGTGGTGGATGCACAGGTGGCAAGGGTCTGGTCATTGACCCTTACCGAGAGTAGTCCGTGACTCCCTCCCGAGTATGCTCTTGTATATATATATATCTTCTTTTTTTGGAGCTATGCAACCGTGCTTTGATATGAGAATGAGAGAGGTGGGCTGAAAAAGGGAAGAAATACTTGTAGCGACCCTTAAAAAAGCCATTTTCAAATTTCTTGGACCTTTCTAGCAAAACTTGGACAATAGTAATACATTCATTTTTAAAAATGAATATCAAAATGACGTCACTTCGAATTTAACTATTTTCTTTTTTTCTTATTGGTAGATATTTTCAAAATTTTTATAATTGAGTCAGGTTCTAAGAAAATAATAAATAAACGGTTCTTCCTTTTAAAGTCTTCCCAAAAAGATCCAGTTTTAATAATTCTTATAGAATAATTATATTTAACATGTTTATACGTTTATAAAAATTATTCGACTTTATAAATTAATACATACTTTTAAATCGAGATTCTAATGAGAATTCTTAAATATTTAAAAATAAGAATAAATGGACTTTCAAAAAAAAAAAAAAAGGAAAAGAAAAAGAAATAGAACTGTACATAAACGTATGTATTTTCATGCACTCGTTAGATCGAAATGCAAGTCGATATGCGCGTCTCTTCTTCCGCTTATGATCTCTTTCTTTTTTTTTTTTCTTCCCTTTTCTTTCTTTTCTCCTTTTTTTTTAATCTCCTTTTTTTTTATCTCCGACGAGTTCCATTGTCATTATTGTAGCGGTCGTAATTAAGCGAAAGGGTTGCTGCGCAACGTACAACCAACGTGATAAGGTTTTGACGCCGTTCAGTTATTCCGCGTCGCATTCATTGCTATCTTACATAATTGGTATGTCGAATGTGTGGCGTCATAGTTCGCGCTGGCGTAATGCTTACATTTCTTTTTTTCTTTTTATCTTTTCTTTACACTAGCAATTCGTACTTTTGACATTTTGAAAAATAACATTGACAATACCTATTTCACTGTCGAACATTGAATAAAGACCTCCCCTCCTCATTTTCCTACATCGCAATATTTTATGACATATATGACATATGCATATATATATTTTGGATTATCTGTATGTCGTGTATAATATCAAAATTTTAATATGCAAATGTCAAGTATTTTGTGTTCCTTCTATTTTTCTTAATAGTAACGAAATATGTAACTATTATATATAATAATAATAATAATAATAATAATAATAATAATAATAATAATAATAATAATGTATAAATAAATGATATACATGGGATGTGTTTTTATTTTTCGACATGGTCTTAAAAAAAAATAAAAATATAGGCTGAACATTTTTCGAACCATCCTTGTAATATGATATTCTTTTAAAAAAAGTAGATTAAAATTTTCTTTTCTAAATAATAATAATAATAATAATAATAATAATAATAATAATAATAATAATAATAATAATAATAATAATAATGAATAAAATAATAACTGATAAAATAAATTAACATTTGGGAAAGTGAGAGAACGATTATGAACATTATCGTATATTATCGTATAAGGAAATTTTTGAATAAAAGAAACGATCGATCAATTATTTATATTTCTTTTTACTTTTTTTATTCCTGACGATCGACGACGACGACGATGAGCATCTTCGAACATACTCGCGAGCTTGTTTTTTATTACGCGGTTATAGAATCGTTATGCACGCGGTAACTCGAGGTCATTTCGAGGTTAAGTTATGCATTGACTTCTATTCCGTTGGTAGTGTCTAGTTCTCGCGTACAATATGGAAATGCTATTTGTATGTGTGTGGTGTGCACGTGCATGTTAGACAATATGGAAATTGCATTGCGTTCTGTGTATCTTCTGTACTATTTGGTTTTGCATCTTACAAAATATCGTTCGTGTGCGTTGACTTTTTGTTTATTTTATGTATGTTTGTTTTTAAAATTATCGTATAAAATTGAATGAGAATTTTTTCACGTTGACGAATGTCTATTATATTTTGTTTTTAGAAATTAATTGAAATTATGAAAAGAAAAAAGTAAAGAAAATAATAAAAATACATATATACACAAAGAAGGGTAGATTAAAGATTCTTATGCGAATCCAAAATTTATAATTTACGGACTTCATTGAAAACACAATTATTCTCAAAAAATCTCGAAAAAATTAAATTTTGTTGTCAATTGATAACTATCGGTTCTATCTTTGTAATTCGTGGAGTGGGTTGACAAATTTTTAACCTGACATATAAATAATTTTTAAAATGTTCTTTTGTCACGGCTCAATACTTTTCAACATTTAATACTTTTTTTCTGAATTTTTTCAATAGAATTTCAAAATTCTCATTATAATATAATTTCTTTGTTTATATATATATTAGGGTGGATCAAAAAAATCAATTTTTTTTTTACAAGTAATCCGCATCGTAGTTTTTTATTTTTTTCTCAGTCCAATAGAATAAAATTCATACCTCATCATTAATTAATTGTACAGAAAAATGTTTTTGAAGAATTTTGTAGGAAATTTAATGCTCTGCAAAAAAAGTATCTTATATTTTTTCCGTAAACCTCACCATTTGAATGATATTGAAGATTTAAGTTTGATTATTTTAAGATAAATTTCATTTTTGTTTATGAATTTTATAACTCGACAATAAATGACTATTATAAAATGCGCAATACAAATTTTTGTAGGATATTAACTGCTCTATAAAAATGGTGTTTTATGTTTTGGCGATTAAATTAAGCGTTGTTATTTTAAAGTTAAATTAAGGTGTCTAGCAACCCATTTTCCGTGTTACTTGTAAAAAAAAAATAATTGATTTTTTT
The DNA here is from genome assembly GCF_049000335.1 of Polistes dominula. NCBI lineage: Eukaryota > Metazoa > Arthropoda > Insecta > Hymenoptera > Vespidae > Polistes > Polistes dominula. The sequence continues at coordinate 5,116,380 of NW_028300966.1, read as the reverse complement.
GACCCACCCTAATATATATATATAATTCTTATTTGTGATTACTTTAACGTAAAATACGACACACATTTATCTTTATCGAAAGGTAGAAAAAAAAAGAGAAACATTTTATTCACGAATTGAAAGGAAGGGAAAGGTTGGTAAAAGTAAAACCGATAAACGCATACTCTGAATACTCTTTCTTTTTCTTTGTTTCTCTCTTATTCTGGATATCGATTTTCCATCGGCAAAAGACGACGTAGTTGAGTGAGAGCTTCGAGCAAGAAGAGTAATAATTCTTCTTTCGCAAATATTCGTTGGATACGGTTGAAGAAACACGCGAAATATACGTATCGTTTGAGAATCTCTTTAAAACGTAGTCCTATTTCTTTTTATTCCAGAATATATATCACATTTCCTCCAGATTTTTAAACGAACATGTAAGGGTTAGGTTAGTCAAAAGTACAGATAAGTTATTTTTTTCTATCAATTAAATTTTTTTTCGACAATTTTAACCCTCATTTTTCTTTCAAATTCGTAAAACTTTAAGTTAACGAACCTTTGATCCCTTCTGACTTACTTAGAAACTTTTATACTATTCCGAATATATTTAAATTTACATACATTTGAATATATCATACGTTTATATAAATATTTACTACACACGCACACGGACTTATAATTGTACAGTTATTAAGTCAAAAATAAATTTTTAAGACGTATTATTTCTTTTTCCAAACGTTTTCAGTTTATTCGTTTTTTAAATTATAAATCCTTAAAACTAAAAATTCGTGACTCCTTAGTAACTTTTTACTTATTTATAAACTATTTTCCTATTTTATATATACGTGGGTGGATATAAAAGTTTTGAGGGAGCTTAACATATAATTTTATTTATGATTAAATTCACTTTTATTTAAATAAATAAGTTTGTTGTTGTTATTTTTATTGAGGCTCACAACTTTTTAACCCACCCTCGTATATACACATGTAGTATAATATATTTATATAAATACATGCTATACATATATGCACGCACATATAATTCAACAGAAAATAGATTAATAATATATATTTATATATACTTACACATACACATCCATATCCGTATATACATATATATATATATGGCTTAAGTGTTTCCTCATAGGCAGATTATTTCGCTTCGAGGTTGTGAACGTTTGTTCGCTTTACAAGCGCGAACGATTTCAATAAGGTTGATGGTAATAATTCGTCAGGGCAAATTATAGCAATAAGCTAGTACATATACGTAATCGTGTCTATGCGTTTCATATTAAACGTACCCCACATCGATTATATATATGTATGTATGTATGTATGTACGTACGTAGGGAGAAGATTTATATCATTTACGTGCATGTATTAGATAGAATTGAAAACACAACTATAAAGTCAACTCTTTAAGGAAACCTATCTGAAAATAGAACGAGGATATAATGTTAGAAAACATTGTCGTATACGTATAAACTTGGAACGAAAAAAAATGTGTGAAACATTAATACGAGAGAATAAAACGTGCAGAACAATTTACTTATTATCCAACTTTAAATCTAGGCGTGTTTCGTTCGCTTTTTTACAAATCGAAGCTATGTAGAATAATATTATATTAACAATAAGTTTATTTTTTTCTGCTTATTCTATTTTTTTACTTTTTTTTCTAGTACAGTAGTCCTTAACTCACTTTAAGAAGGATTTATTTTTTAAACTGCGTGCATGATTTCACACGCACCGAAGGGTTTAACAAAGAGTTATATGCAAAAATTGCAGCTATAAAGTAAGATACTAAAAGTTTCTATTTCTTCTTCTACCTTTTTTTCCATGTTTTTATTGTTAATATTTTAGTATTTAATCCAATGTAGCGACTTTGCCAAGGATTTCTTTTTTAAACTGCGTGGAGGATTTCACACGCATCGATTAGGTGATTGAAAATACATAGGTGGGTTGAAAAGTTTTTAGTTTAGCAAAGAAAACAATTTTTTCTTTTATTTTTTTCTAGTCAAACCAACTTTTGTTTAAAATTTTTTAACCCACCAAATCAAAATTAAAACGAAATCTACAATGTTTCTTTCTTCTTCTTTTTCTACTACTTTTACTTTTTTGTTTTATTTCTTTCTTTTTTTTTTTTTTTTATTAATATCTTAGTTTTTAATTCAATATCGCGACCATACGATTTGGTTATATTGAAAAAAAATGTTACAAATTTTCATATAACATTTCTCGTTATGTCTGTGTAAATTATCCAATTTCAAATAGATTTAAAGAAAGGATTAAATTTGTACGTATGATCTTTTTTTTCTCCTTTTTTCGCAAGTTCATCGATTTCGAAAAATATTATTTATATTTAACTACCATAACTTGTGGGTCGTGTTACAATAGCATTTTTTTTTTTTTTTAAATAAATTCGAACACGTGGGCGCATGTCCTTCAGTGTATCATATTCGTTTGAGCTTGATTAAACTTTTTTCTCTCGTTCAAAGATAACTATGATAACTACGAATCATTTATTCCATAACTTTTTTATATTTCCCTACAGTTACGCGATCTATGTAATCTGTAACGATCGATAGATCGATAAAACGGTAATTGTATTCATTCGCATGAATGAAAAAAAATAAAAAGAGTTAATACGATGAGATGTTCGGAGTGGTTTCATTTGATGATGGGGCGGTTGGGGAAGGACGATTTATTGAAAAAGAAAATATGTTTAATTAGAATTATTTTCGAAAATGACGATACCCACTCGGTGCGCAAAAAACATCGAACTACTCGTCAATTATGTCGTTTGTAAGCACTTCCCAGTGGGGGGTCAATTACCGAATTTAAAAGGCATCTCGTTACACGGCTCTCATATTACCGAGCTAATATTTTTCCAGTCTAATTGCGCTTCTCCTTCTATTCTCTTCTTTTTCCTCGTCGGTCGTCGTCGTTGTCGTCGTCGTAATCGTCATCGTCGTCGTCGTCGTCGTCATTGTCGTCGTCGTGTCGTCGTCGTTGTCGTCGGCGGCGTCAACTACTACTACGTGGCTTCAACGATCGCCCTATTTTTACTCCGTAGAAATTTAAACATGATCTTTTTTCACGTGTATGCGTCTACATCATATCTACAGGATGGGCCAAAATAACTTATCTTTACATTTGATTTTACGACAATCGTTTAATCAGCTTTCTAATGTTTTTTTTTTTTTTTTTTTTATTTGTTTGCTTGCTATTACCAATTTTTTTTATTTATTTTGTCAATTGATAACTCAAATCGTGGGATACAATTGCTGATAATTTAGAGGAAAGAAAAATTTTATATATATATCATACATCGTCAAATAAAAATAATCACGTCGATTATTGAAAAAGTTTGGTAATGTTTCAGAAAAGATTACGTAATTAACCTAAGATAATAATAATAATAATAATAATAATAATAATAATAATAATAATAATAATAATGAAAAATTCGTTGATAATTCATGAAATTACGAGCACTGAAATAATTGCTAGTTATTTTGAAATATCCTGTAAATGCGTATAATGTATACGTAGATGTAATTATGTAATCTTCGTATATAACACAAGTTTAATCTTTTTCTTTCTTATTTTGTATATATTTTATTTTTGCAATGTTTCGTTCGATATGGTGTTCAAACATAAAATCAAAAAGCTTGATTTCTTTTTTTTTTTTTCGTTGAAATACTTTGCCAACGGTACTCGAACATGGTACATATATGTAGAGAAGTGGTTGTTTTTCTTTGCCTTTCAATACGCTCGTATTCGAATAAAGTCAGTAGGATGAAGTGTTTGCTTTTGAGTTAATTTCACTCGAAGCCTGTGATAAAGGACGATGAATCGCGTTGAAAATGACGAAACAAAAGGGAGTTTTTTTCCCCCATCGTTATGCACGCATGTTACCTTCTATTGATTTATCAATGTTACGCTGTATGCTACCTCGTCCAGTGTGTTTCGAAAATTTTGTCTCCTGGAGAACAAATTGAGTCAAAAGTTATACTGAAATCTATTAATAATTCCCTTTAAATGTGACAAAAAATCAGTTCAAACCGACAACGAGTACGAATTTCATCATTTTTTTAATAATCTTTATTATGCACTAAATCATTAACTCAATCTTATATTAAAGAATCATTTAAACTATCAAATTAAGTTAAATTTTAGGCTTATCATTATTTTGCAGAAAACTTTTTAATCATCGGCTGACATAAATCTACAATAGATGCGAAACAGAAATATTTGCTAACAATGGATGCAAAAATGAAAAATTGTTCGAATTTTTATGAAAATGTGAATAATGACAATGGGATTGTTGAAAACGTAGACAGCCTTTAATGAAAAACATTTCGACTTTGACATGAATGAAATTCAAATTGAAATACAAAGACTATATACAGAAAAATGTAGATAATATTATATTTTCCGTTATTAAATTTTTATTTTCAATTTCATTAAAGTGAAATTTTGTATGTAACGGTAATGATAAGATTATATGAAACGACGTGAAAAGAGAGGAAGAGAAAGAAAAACAAAGAAAGATAGAACTCACAGTCGATCGACAATTGAATAAAATTATGGAAACTTCTAGTATTAATGAGATGTGTATGTGTGCATGATGAGAAACGTTTATCGATAAAGTTACTGCGAGATGCATTTGTTTATTGAGGGATGAATGGGTATATGAAATACCTTGAGAATGTTTGACATACTTTAAATAATTGTTAATTAATCGCTGTAAATGTGTATTGTAAATTAATATCATGAATTATAAGTTCGATGTACCATTCTGTTCGAAATTCACCGTTCTCCATTGCCTTCTATGAAAATCGATCAAATTTCTTTTATTGGGTCATATTTATATATGACTTTCAAAAAAAAAAAAAAATACATTCTATTTATTGCGAATATTATTTTCGATATACACATCTATCCTTCGAAAAGTCATATAAACAACAATCAATAGAAGAATTATAACTGATTTCCATAGAGGACAATGACTCAGTTTACTGTTAGATTTCGAAGAGAACAGTGCGTAGAATTTGTACTCCATCATTTAAACTACAATATACCTTTTTTTTTTGATTAATTAACAATTGTTTAAAATACGTTGAATACTTTAATATTTTTTTATATATAATTTTTATTCATATTTTGGATTTTTTTTAACTATAATATATTTTTTTTTAATGTTCCTGACTAGTGATTACTTTGAGTTAAAAATTTGTATCTAATAAAATATCAAATCGAAATTGTTTAATATTCGAAGTATATTAAAAGATATGTCATTTGTAAACAAATGTAATATATGTTATTCTTACTTTAATGGTTAAACTGATTCTGATACTAAAAAACATTTAAATAAGAGTAAAAATTAAATATGACCAATCAATTGTTATGCGTGAAAAAACCAAATATTATGTATATTTTATACCAATATGTACGATTTTACGGTATGAATGTTTCTTGTACGTTATTTACGTATTTGTTTAATTCACTTCTTATAAATAAAACTTTCAAGCGAAACTCATTAAATATTTAATTAAAGTATACTAATGTATTTATTTCTAAATTGGTTTCATCCTAGGATATATTATATCAATAATTTTGAAGAAAAAAATCTAGTAAGTCTAACGGTGTACAATTTTAAAGATTACTCATTGTATATATGAATCGATTGATTATTTTCATTATTGTTCTCTCTTTTTTGTTTTTTACATTGAAATTTTCTAACAGAATTTATTCAATTAAAGATCATTGATTTTGATTCCTGCATAACTTGACCCAATTTACCCTTTCATCTACCAAAGAGTATATTTTATCAACGTGAGAACAAAGTAGTTTTTCGTGTATGCATATACCATATGTATAAATCACCGTATGTGTGTATTCGTGTGAGTGTGAGTGTGTGTATGTGCTCTGATAAATGTTCGCAAAGCTTCGAACGTTGCACCGTTTTCTTTAGAATGTTATGGAAGCTTTTTCTCTCACTATGTGGCCGGCATTCAATTTTCGTATGGTACTAGATTAGGGTAATAAATTTTGATCGTTGCTTTGATAGCTTTCTCGCAAAGAAGCAACAAGCAGCTACTTTATTGTTCACAGTCGAAATGTCTTATGCATGTTGTATCGATTCGTGCGTAGGAAGATGGCCAACTTAAAGTACACACATAATCAATATCAACTTTGCCTAGTATGCGTATCCAAAATATATAGGTATATATATCTATGTGTAGGAATTGAGTACCATATATATTCCAAATGAAATAGGTATTCGCAAGAAAATTGGTCTGGTAGGCACTGAGTAATTCAAATGTTAAAATAATTGTTTGAGAAGCTGGAGATCTGGTTTTAATTTCTTTTCCAGTCAATCCTACGATCCTATAATTTTTTTATGAATTTTAAATATATCCACATATGTGCCCATAATTATGAAAGTAGTCTAATTGTAAGCTATCTCTTGTTTCGAGATATTTAAAGAATTACATTTGAACATTAAATGAATTCTATAATAATATTAAAATAACAAATACAATCTGAAGATTTATTTTTAACAATATCGTGAAAATTACATTGAATTTATTTAGTTTAAAATAATGTGATGTGAAATAATTGATAAACTCATTTTTCTTAAATTTTGAATTGCAATAGCACTTTCATAATTATGGGCACATATAGGTGTTTTTTTATTAAAAAAAAATGTTTAAAATAATTGATTAAGTACTAATTTAATATATTTAATATTTAATAAATAATATGTTAATTAATCCTTTATAAATTAATTTAATTTTCATATTTATAATAATGTTTATTGTATATTATTAAAAGTATAATAAGTATATTTAAAAAATATTAACTTTGGAGATATGAAATAATAAATATGATACTTACTTTCGTCGCGAATATATAAAATCAGAGTTTACATTATAAAAAATTATATATAAAATGAATAATACTAAGATCGTATTACAAGTATAATTTTATACAATGTTATATTATAGTATAATATAAATTATATTTACAAAATTATTATAACATTTGGATAAAGAGTGAAAGTTAATTTTGATAGTAAAATAATAATAAAATTAAAACTATATATTTATATAAATATGCAATAATGTACAATATGATTTCGTAATTATTTAATACTACCAAAATTTATATTTTATATACGTAGAGAGAGAGAGAGAGATAGAGAAAGAGAGAGAGAGAGAGAGAGAGAGAGAGAGAGAGAGAGGGACAGAGAAGGGGAAACTAAATTTTGGACAAGTCCAATCTCAAGACTAATTTTAGATAACTAATAATTCAATTTTCCATGAATGACAAAGTACCTAATATCCTAAGATTGTAACGTTCACGTTCTCATGGTTTCTCGTTTACGACATATGGCGATGAGAGAGACTAAAAGAGAGAGAGAGGTGACCGTCTTATCAGACTCCCTATGGGCGTTACACGTGCGAATGTCAAACGTGATTAATGTTATATAGATGTGCTCGTTCGTGGTTCGTACACTTGCTTGCTTGTGTGTGTGTGTGTGTGTGTATTCGCTCACGTTCGCAAACAATCTCTTTCGAGTATATATCTATAATATCATTCCCATCCGCGTTTCCATCATCCTAACGCGTTTCAACGTTAGCCGGAGGTATTAGCGTCTTCAAAATTTCTTTTCGTTTCGACCTTCGTGTTCAGCTTTATAAACACATTACTATCAACGTTTGAGTTATGCGTACATCTTTTTTTGAAGTGAAAACTTCTTTAGAATCGGGGTGATTTGAAACCGGAAAGAACGAAAACATGGAACGAAACGGCTACGTCACAAAAAGAGAAAAAGAGACAAACATATATACCTCTATAGGATTGAGCCTGCGAGAGAATGAGATAGAATATAGTATACAGTTTTTCCTATTCTCGGTCTCCTCTTTGTGCGGTGCTTCGTAGTCCCCACTCCTGGCTACTAAATGTTCTACATGTGTGTGTGTGTGACTGCATACTACGAAGCGTAGACTCATATTATTTCACAGAGAATCCAGACCTTGTATTTTTAAGACGTTTATGAAACTTTAGAAATTTATATAAGTTCGTTAGGGTTACAAACTGTACATACGGTATATAGTAATTAGCTTCCTAAGTACAGCTGTTTTCGAGAAAATTAAGATAAAAAATTAACTAATATTCTTATATACCTTTTTTTTAAACCTAATATTAATCACAGTTGTACCGTATTGTGTATCACCTAGACTCGTATTCAATAGATCACTGGATCGACTCTCGTCGGGTTGACTTTTAAAAAAATTTTTTTTTTCACACAATCATCAGTCTGATACACGCGTCTTTAAGTCAACGAATTACCTTATATCGCCATCTGTTAGAATCTTATCGAACTAACAGAGATAATCATGACTCTTTGTTAATAAACAAATAATTCGCAATAAAATAATATTGCGATAATAAATTGAGATATAAATTATCCTATCTTTCAAGTTGGATGAAACTGCACACAGTGTGCAAAATTTTATTAAAATCAGTTCAGTAGTTTAGAAGTCCATTGCGGACAAACAACGTGACACGTAATTTATATATATATATTAATAGATAGATAGATAAAAATATATAATATAAGTGGATTGGTTGACAAATTTTGAGATTAACACAGAAACAATTTTCTTTTTAATTTCAAACCCATTTTGATTTTAATAGAAAAAGAAAAAAATATAATTCTTTTTTGTTAATATTGAAAACTTTTTAACTTACTCTCGTATATACAGAGAAATATTCTCATTCGTATATATTATTTTTTTATTCGATTATTGGCTGACTAATTAATCGAAAGAGTAAGAATTATTGTTAAGCTCTTCAATACGTTTGTTAAAAAATTGAAATTCGATAACTTTGCGAAACGTGTATCGTATAGGAAAGCTACACAAAAAATAAGAAGACATTTCTTTTAATGGTAATCATTGAAATGAATTCTGTGTATCATTTCTGTATATTTCATATATATGTACACACACACACACACTTGTACGTATTTGAAGTTTCACGATTTATAGCTACTGGAGGTGCGGGCGGGTGTGGTCGTCTTAAAAAGGAAATCAAATCGTTTTGCTATTGGTCGATCTCGTTTCTGTACGAGTATAACTTAAATTTCCTTATCTTTTTCCCATATAAGCCTATTTGAAGTTTAACTTAGTAACCAAGTAACCACCAACGAACGTCAAATCGAAAGGAAAAAAATTATTTTATTTTTTTGATAATAAAATTCAATCCAATATAAATTTGTACGTAAATAGTTAGCCTTTTATTTTTCTTCTCGTTTCCTTTCTTTTTTTTTTTTTTCTTTTAAGACAAGTACATATGTCACTGTTAGCAAAATCAATTTTCATAATAGATCTATAAAACTCGCGAAACATTTTATTATTTTAATTTCGATAATTAGTACATTAGTAAAGCCAAACCTTGACAAATATTTTTCTAAGTTTTATAAAAAAGTTGAATAATAAATAATGCTATTGCATATTTTTTCAATTTTATGTACCTACATTTAAAAATACCTGAGCTTAACAATTTGAAAAGAAAATAAAACTATGTAAAAAGAATAATAATTAATATCGTCAAAGTTATTGAATAAAGGGAAGGAGTAAGATCAATTATAAAAATAACTTGTCAATATTTTCTATGGCCAATATTAATACCTTCACTACGTCATATGAATATGCAAAGTAATCGTCATTACCTTAGTTGCAAAATTTTATAATTCTTTTAAATAATTTTATATAAAATAAATTTTAATTTTTACAGTTATCTTGTGAAATATGTATATATGTATTTTAAATGAAATTTTTTTTATAAAATTTGAATAAAATTTTGTATTTTTTTATAGCTTCTCATTTATCAAAGACATTTGTGTCCATAATTACGAACATTGTCTAAGTCATATATCTCTTGTTTCGAGATATTTAAAAGATTAGAAAAAAATTTAAACATTAAATGAATTCTATATAATATTGAAATAACAAACACTATCTAACGGTTCATTTTTGACAATATTGTGACAATTACATTAAATTAATTTAGTTTAAAATAATGTGGTGTAAAATAACTGATGAACTCATTTTTTATTTTAAATTTTAACTTAGATCACTTTCGTAATTATGGGCACATTTATAAGAAACAAGCATATATATTTTCTTCTCGTTTTAGCGGTAGGAAATCAACGTTATGATCCCTTAGATAAGGTGTTATACCTATATATATATATATATATATTATATAGGTATATCGAATAAACGAAGAAGAGAAATTTTTGGTCTATGTTCTGTTCGAAGTTGTCCTGTCAGGGTTAAATAGTGTAGGAATAAGATAGATGTTAGAAATGGATTAAGAAAGATAAAAGGAGATAGGTATGAGGATAGTGGAACATAGTCTGCTGGGTCTGCCGTGGTGGCTCGCTCGTGGCTCATGTGGTTCGTGGATCACGGCTGCTGGGTGGAGTGTAATAATAGATGCAAACTCATTTGGCTTCTTGGCCAACTACATTTGGCTCGGCCCTCGTCCACTGTTCGTCGTTCCACAGGTCGTGTCTGCTTGGCCCGGCACGGTGAAGCAAATTTTTGTTGACTTTACGAAAGAATAAATAAACAAGCAAAGCCTGAGACGACATGTTCCGTCGTTATAATATCCCTTTTATTCTATCTCGAATCTTTCTACTTTTGCCTTGTCGTTTTATTTTTCTTTTTCTTCTTTTTTTTTTTTTTATTATTATACTTTTTCTTCTTTATCCTCGTCTTCGTCTTCGTCTTTATCTTCGTTTCCTCTTCGATTTCTCTTTGGCTTGCTTGCTAGCTTAATTTCTTCTTCTTCTACTTCTTCTTTTTCTTCTGTTTCTTCTTCGCATACGACATACCGGCCCCTGGGCTTCTATTTTCGTATTATGTACGATCCGACGAAGACGACCTCCTCCACTCAAGGGACGTACACACAGCACAACGATGCCGCCGTTTGATGGAAGTTAAGATTTTGCTAGAATTTTCTTTAATCGATACACAATCATTTTTTTTCTATGACGATAATTACGTGATTAACTAGGATCTATGGGGGGACGGGATCTTTTACGTTGATAAGTTTCTTTGTTTTCTTTTTATTGTGGTTGAAGAAATGATTGAATGCTAGGAATTAGTGAATATCTCTTCTTGGAGAATTGTTAATAGAGGTTACTTTGATATATTATACTTATGTTATATTTTTATGATCAGACATTTGATTTTTTTTTTGTTAATTTGCTTGCTTGAATTTTTAGAATGAGACAATTTTTTATTGTTAAATTGTAAAAGTCTGTTATTTTAATATGAGTTTTTTTTTCTAATTCTGAGATAATACCTTTCTAAGGAAAACGAACAAAACTTCTTTGTTAAGATCTTTTTAATCTTTTTTAATTGTATTGAAATGCTATAAGAATAATCTTACGAACGCGATTGTTTGACATTACCAGCCTTGATTGGCTCTACATCAAAGATTATCTACAGTTCGACCAAACATTAGCAGCAACGCGATCGTTGAAGTCGTAGAAAATCTTAGGAAAGGTGAAGGTCTAAACTTATGTTAGTTCGGACGAGAAAACGCGAAAGTATGCGTTCCTAACGAAGTTTTTCATAACGAGAATTCATTTTCACATTCTTTTCTTTCTAAGAGTGATAACCGTTGATATCGTATTAATAAATAATTATTGTCTTAGTTTTATTTTTATACATTTTTCGAAACCTTATAAGCAATGTTTGCTTTTTCCTATCGAATAAAAAAAAATGTATTTTTACTACATATACCATAAAATTAGTTCAATAAAATATTGCAAAATTTCTAACGGGTTTTTCTATTAAAGAGTTTAATTGTAAGATTAGGCACGCTTATTTATATTTAATAAAAAACAAAAACGTCCGCGTGAAAAGAGAAACAACCTGTAGAACAAGACTTTCGTTTTTGCTTCGGTTATTTCTGCAACGATCATTATGAAAATGTCTGGCTCCTCTTAAGGAACGAGATAATATCTTGTATATATGTATATAACACTTTCAAATCGTATTTTTCGATGTGTAATTATTTCACTTCTCTTACAACTGTCCAAGAAACGAGGGAGACAACTTTTCAAGAGTCACGCGTGGCTCATTTACAAATGCGATGAAATCACATTGTTAGGTTTTAGTCGACCGTGAGAATAAACTATGGCAAATATTTCTACGTTGTTCTTGAAAGTTTTGCGTAAAGTCTGATAGATATTAATATATGTAGAATGATATTGCAAAATAAATACTGTCCTCTATTTTGTAATTTCGTATTAAATGTCTCATGCCAGGTAACACGAATTATTTCACTCTTGGCAATAATTATTAACATTAACTACATAAAATGATAATAATAATAATAATAATAATAATAATAATAATAATCTAATGCGTAGGACAAAGCTTATGATATAATAATTAAATAATCAAAAGTAAAGGATAAAAAAAGAAAATAATATTTGGTAATTAATAAATATGCGATAAAGAAGATATTTATCGAACAATATTAAAATTATATAAAAATGTAATAATATAATATAAGAATATAATAAAAATATAAGAATATTATTGATTAATTTGTAATATATAGAAATTGCAGATAGTATAATAATATTAAAAATAGAGATATATTTGTAAACGGTAATGTAAGCTTCTGTGTATGTCCTATCTATGTGTGTGTATCGGTAATTTCCAGTCCATGTGACCGATTTAATCGTCAAATGCTTTGCACAGTATCGGGTTAGTTCGTGTTAGAGGGTTTTCTATCTATCTATCTATCTATCTATCTATCTATCTATCTATCTATCTATCTATCTATCTATCTATCTATCTATCTATCTATCTATCTATCTATCTATCTATAGATATTTCTTTCTCTTTCTGTATGTTGCATGAGTGGTAGTAGTGCCGAGCAAGCGCACAAATAAATTGATGATTTGGGGTAGGTGGTCAGGAAATTAAAACCCTCAATTAGCGCAACCTTGTAACCGTGTCGGACCGACAAGTTCCTTTTTACTGAGAAAAATCGATACTAACGGCAGAGATGTGCGCGAGCAAGCACAAGTACGTTAGTCTTCTTGTCCAACATCGTTCGATATAACTTCGAATGGTATCGTTTCTTTAATTGCAATTCAAATCTTCTAGTAAAGCGGATTAAGTAATAGTATACATATGTATATGTATATGTATACATGATAATAACTATCATATGACCTACTCAATTTCAAAATCGATTAATTTCTATTGAATTATAAATAGAACACAAATTCATCTAGTTATACATTTTATTAATTATATTCAAATGAATTTTCTAAGTTATATTTAAATGCGTTTCTGCTAATTTATTTTCACGTTTACGTGGAAAAAAAACTTATATGCTACGTTTAGTATTTTAATGATGTTAAAAGTGTATTTTTATCGTAAGATAATATATTTTTTGTTGTTTTTCGGATTGAAGGTCTTTGGTGATTTTTTTTTTAGTTTAAGTATTAAAGGATGATTTCGTACAAATGATTTTTATAATCGATTAATCTTTTTCAACATTTTTCAAAACAAAATTTTCTTTTCGGATTATAAAATTGCAAGTGAAAACTCTGACAAAAATCAAGAAAGATTTAACACAAACGTTAAACATTTAATATTACTAAAGAAGTTTCAAATTCACCATTTATGCGGAAGCATTAGTATTATACACGTGATTATTTATCAATAGTAATCTACTATAGTTATATGTTATTTAAAAAGAGAAAACTAATCGCGAAAAATCAAATAAGATTAATTTGTCATAAATTTATCTCGTTGTTCAATTTTCTACTGTATATGATTTGTAAACTTTTTTTAACTAGGAACCTAATGACGATCAATAAGGTTTTACTTTTTTTCACTTTATCTTCTAGTGTTCTTAAAGAGTATAGAAGAATATTCTTAAGGGTCCCTCTCTCTCTCTTTCTCTCTTTCATATTAAGGGTTTTCTAATCTAGAAGATATCTAAATATTACTACAGGGATTTGAGAATAGGTTGCCTAAGTGGATATGAAGTTTCCAACGTTCGCGGAATTCCGATTTACTAAGAAGTAGGTACCACCGAGTAATCTTCCACGAGTTTCTTGTATGGGTCCTCGCGCGAGGAAGGTCGTACCTTCATTTAGCATGCCATCGTTCCCAATAAAACCAGGTCACCGACGAAGGGCGCCGAATTCATTACGTTGCTTGAACCTTGCAAATACCTGCATCTATACCATATACGTAATACAATATATCTGATTGTGGAAATGCGAACGAGAACAAATTGTTAAATATTTGTTTTTTCTTTTTATTTTTTTTCCCCCTACCAACCTTCCTAGTCGTTGCAGTTGGAAAGGGGATTTTTTTTTAAAGAAAATAATTAAAATGAATATGTGTGAATTATTGTCAAAATTGATTTTATTAATACTAAACGTAAACGAGGTTTTATGTATACCTATTTCTATAATATTACAGCGAATCACAAATGACCCATCTTCAAAAAGTTATATATTTTATGATATATATATATATATAACAAAAAATTCGTGCTATAAAAATTCCTGACTCAGTAAATAGCGTTATAACTTTTAAAAATTTTTGCTAAAAGTTTTACAACCGGTCATAGTACTTTTAGTGTTTAGAAATATTTTCAACTATATTCTGAGAGAATTTATAATGAAAACAACCATAAAATAAAACATATTAAAGATTTTTCTATTTTTTGATTTATACATAAAATGTTGAAAAGCTTTTATACAAAATACATACAAATACTATACGAAATTATTTATTTAGATATATTTTTTCCAGTAAAAAGTAAAAAAACGATAACTTGAAAATAAAGGTGATTTATCAAAACGATCGAATTTAACAAATTTTAATTATATTACAGTAAAAAAACAAATGAACATACTATATGTTGTATAAAAAAGCTAACAACGTAATTAATTAAATGCTTTAATCAATTTTAAAGTAATATTTTAGTGTAACGTAGAGTTACGAAAAGGTAGAATAATTTGTCTTTCTTCAGTTGGATTATAATGATAATTATTTCTTTTCCTTCTTCCTGATATTGTTTATTTTATTTTCTTTCTTTTATCAATCTTAAACACGCTCGTTATTTTCATAATGAACTTTTAATGATTTCAAAGAAATTTTTTATAAAATCTTCCTCTAACTTTTTCTTACATTTTGCACAAAGAATTATGTACAAAAGAAAAAAAAAGAAAAGTGCAAATACTTCGTTTTTAAAGTTGGAAGTTCGCCTTGTAAATGACAATATATAAAAGAAGAATGACCATGATAATATACGGATATTGAAAGTTTCGAACGGAATTATATCTTTGATATGTCAGCAGCATCGACAAAACTTGGCAAGCATTCCAAAAGCAATGTTTGAATACATATTTTCTTTTTCTGATCTATAACTGCGGTGATAAAATCGATTAATCTTTTATAACCCAATTTTCTTTTGTATTTAAATAAGAATTATGTCACGAATTTATTAGATTTTCTTTTTATATTGTTTTTATATATATTTTTTTAATAAGACAATATTTTTGCAAAAAAATAATTTAATGCGAAAATTATCATGTATATACATATTATATTCGTACTAATATAATTTATCATATACATATATTTTAACATCATTTTATTCATTTTAATGATATTTAATCAAAAAAACAAAGAATAACCAATAAATAATGCGTATTATATTTCCAGTACAACTTGCATCGAAATTAATGCTAACAAATTTTAGATAATAAAATAATGATTAATCGAACGAAATAAAATTTAATAAATACGCAAAATAAATGAGTAACTTCATAGTGTTACAATAAACGATGGGGCTGAATTTATTACTCGAGAAAAAAAACATTTTATTTGAACATTGATTATGTTTATCTAAAAATACGATAGAGAAAACAAAATTGCGACAGTAGTTCCGTATTTTTTGTTGCAACAATTTTCGATTAATTTTTTTTTATTACTCAAAAATATTGCACGAAATAACAATAATAATAATAATATTAATAATAGCTTGGATTTAGCATAATATAACGCAAATGTTTCTGTCAGATTATTTTATTTGATTTAAAAAAATCGTTTTAATACAACACAAGCAACAAATTAAACTGTGTTATAGTTGGGTTCGAGAAGTTACGTAACGTTCTAAGAAGACTTAATAAACCTTTAGGGTTGGGATTGTAAGTTCGATTCGAAACGAATGACATTGTTTTTGAAAAGAAAGAAAATAGGATAAAAATAAAGAAAGAAGAAAGAAAACAAAGAGTAAAGTCCATTGGGAGTTATGTTCTGAAAACACGTATTCCATTATTCAAACTCTCTGACATAGTGTAAGAACGTTGTCCCTAGTAGTACTATAGTAAACTCAACGAGACTCCATTCTCGATGGGACCAATCCTTCGTATATTCGTGTATCAACAGGTGAACCTTGATCGGCCCGAGTTTTTAGACCTATATTGTTTCCGTTCTATGTATTATAGTATGTACTTTTTCTTTGTATACAATTTTTCTTTTTAAAATGTGAAAAGGGTTCCGCGTATAAACATATGCATTTCAAAATTCTTATTTTACAAAATTATCGATTTTAAGTAATTCAAATTTTAGAAAAAAATATATATCGGATTAGATTATGAATGAAGGAGGAGGAGGAGGAGGAGGAGGAGGAGGAGGAGGAGGAGGAGGGGGAGGAGGAGGAGGAGGAAGGAGATTTAAAACTAATATTTATGAAATTGTATCTTCCATCTTTTCTATCCCAGCTTTTCCTATCTTGAAATTTTCTATGGCATATGAAACTTTGTGAGACGTCATTTCAAAATAAAAATCCGATTTTATCTGTAGATAAAAATAACATCTGTATAATAAATATAAAATATAAAATATATAATAATAATAATAAAATAGATATGATAACATATAATATACATATAATTTGTAATAAATAAAAAAGAGTATAAAAAATAACCAGTATATATATATATATATATATATATATATATGTAGACAGAGTGTAAGATAGTAAAACGGAAAAGAAAAATAGGAAGATAAAATGTGTTAGAAAAGAAACTTGCCAGCAATCCCAGTTGGATGCATGGCAGAACAGAACAGTTCTTCTCACTTGTGTTTTCGATGAAACGAGAATAAGAATAAGAATAAAAATACTAGAAGAAGAAATACCCTTAGAAAATGGGGAAAAAAAGAAAAAAACGAAAGATAGAAAGGGAAGGAGAGAGAGAGATAGAGAGAGAGAGAGAGAGAGAGAGAGAAGAATGGCGTGAGTCGAAGAGAGGGCGTAGTAGAGTAAGAGACGAGCGAGTGACGCTTGGAGTAGGGGGTAGGAGGTTGTGGGAGAGGCGGGGGCGGGGCTCCGTGACCAGATCAATACCCACGACCAACCCCGTAGTAACGCATAGATTACCTTATTCATAGCGATGCAGTCTCTCTTATCCACTATCCATTGTTTTTCTTCCACATTCTAAATAAGTTCTACAACCCCCTGACCATCATCTCAAACCTACCCCCCCCCTCCTTCTCTTTCATTTAATCAATTTATTTTCACAAATCTTATATACTTTTTTGTTCCACTTTAAAATCTCTCACTCTGTCTTTCTCTACTTTATTATTATTAAATCATATTATTATCCATCATAAATAATATCCATTGGTTTTCTTTTTCTTATATTCTAAATAAATTCTACCACCCCCGACCATCATCTCAAAACTTGTACCTTGTACCAAACCTTTCTTTTATCCACCTCGTTTATTTTCTTTACAATCTTTCTCTGTTCATATAGTTTTTGGTTTTATTTTAAATTTTATTTTATAATAATTATTTTTTTTGTGATATAAATTATTGATTATTCGTATAAATAATGTAAGGTTGGTCGAAAAAAGTTAGTGCATTTTTGTTCTTTTTTTCGTGTTATATTTATATGGAAATAATATATTTGATGATGTGAGATGTTTTATTAGTTTGTAATAAAATATAAATATTAGAAAAGAATATTTATTCTTTTTTTTATGATTGTAATTAATAAAATACTTGAAAATGTCGATAGCTTGAATCAACAATTATTAGAGAAAGAGAAAAAAAATGATTTTAGTATGAATGTTCTTTTTTATGGGCTTTAATATAGGTTTTTTTGGTTTTTTCCGTTTCGTTTGCATCGTTCGTTTTTTTATCATAACGATTGTTTCAACTTAGTTTAATATAAAGTTAACGTTTTTGTTGGTTTAATTTGTTTCTATCGGTTTTATGTCATTTCTGTGTGTATGTATTGCACGTATGCACGTATGTGTTCATATTTCTGATAAATCGAGTCATTGTATTTATGGAAATAGTAGGCAGTAATTCAGTTTAAGGATAATATACATATGTATATCCTATCGAGTTGAATTATAAACGAATATTTCGGTTAATATTAATAAAGGAAGGATATTTTTGGTATTTGATGTCTCGTAAGTTCTGCGCATCTATTTTAATATTTACAACCCTTAATAATTCCCGATTTTAAATCATTTTGATTTGGAATATAAAAAATAGATGACATATCAAAGAGTGGGGAAGTTTGAAATCGATATGTATAAAATTTTATTCTACCACCCTAACTCTGAAATCTTAGATGGCACCTCCTACCTTGTGATAAATCATTTTCAAGGTAATACAAATCTTCGACTAAGTACGCGAACAAAATCGATTTTCTTACGTATCCTTTATTTTTATTCCTATTTTCAAATCAAAATTATATTCCAAATACAAATTTATTTAAAACGACATATTACAAAATTTACACTTGTTACTGTATCATGATCAAAACAATAATTAATCATTTGTCAACCAAGTTTAAATGTTAAGTCGTCAGATTTGAATGATGAACATATTTTCCAATATTAATAATAATAATAATAATAATAATAATAATAATAATAATAATAATAATAATAATAATAATAATAATAATAATAATAATAATAATAATAATAATAATAATAATAATAATATACAGAACATTTAGTAGAGAGAAAGAAAGAGAGGTTTCTTAGTTTTTAGTTGATTTACGAATACTATATAACAAGATCTTGATATGAAAGTTTCTGTTATTAAAGATTTTCATGGGTGTACCTTCTTGCGGTATGTAATTTAGGTGACAGTAAGGTTGAACCCCTTGTTATTATACTCAAAGTATAAGCTCCCTCACAGTTGTCTATTATACTTTGGTCATCGTCTTTATTATCTTGATCGTCATTATCCTTTCTCCAAGATGAAGTTATCACTCTGGCGAATCTTGAACGATGCTTGAAGTTCCTTACCAAAGAAAGTTTAGCTTTTCTTAGCTATACCTTACCATCTTCGCCATCACTACCTACCATTCACACACAACCACTGCAATCCTCACCATTACCAAGCACCATCTCCTTCTTTTTCTTCTTCTTCTTGTTCTTTTTCTTCGACCGAGCCTCGCGGGGCTCGTAGAAAAAAAATTTATAGCTTCGTCCTTCCGTACGGATTTCCTGGGAAACTTAACTAAGCGGAAAAAGGTCGCTCCGGTCGTTTGAGGTGAGCGACGAGAGAGAAATGGAGAGACAAAGGAAGGGAGAAAAAGATAGATAGATAGATAGATAGATAGATAGATAGATAGATAGATAGATAGATAGATAGATAGATAGATAGATAGATAGATAGATAGATGGATGGATGGATGGATGGATGGATGGATGGATGGATGGATGGATGGATGGATAGATAGATGGGTGGATAGAAAGGTATAAGAGGGAAATAGAAAGAGATATAACCAACTATTTCTTCTCTCCCTTTTTTCTACGTGCTAAGGTTAACGGTAGAAAAAGATAGATGGATGGATAGAGAGTGAAAGAAGGGTGAGTTTGCACTGTGACGTTTACGCACCTTCCCTTCAACTCCTGCGTTACCCTCTACCATCTCTCAATTCTCTTCCCCTTCTATCCGCTTTCCACCATTTTATCCCTTTATACATGTTATGGGTCTCGTCAGTGATATCTTCTTCTTTCTTTTTTTTCTTTCTTTCTTTCTAACTTGAAAAAGTTACGAAAGTGCGGTGAGTTGAGCATCAGGAATTTGAATGCCCCGTTTTAAGAAGATAGAAGGTTTTTTTTCTTTCACCCCTTTCCCTCATCCTTTCTATATATCTTATTCTTTCTTTTCTCTTCTCTCGGATTCCTTTTTTTTTCCCCCCTACGAAGATTTTCTTTCGCGATATAGTACGAAAAAAGAAGAATATCTTTTCTTTATAAAATTTTCTCAAGAGTATAACAAAAGTTTGCAATGCGTTTTGAATTATTATTCCACAATTCTCGACGAGGGATAAGCCGAAGCGTTCGAATCAACCCGATTGAAAACATTCAGAAATGTTTTTTTTCTTTTCCCGTAGAATATTTTCTATTTGAACTAATCGATTTTAATAACATACATTTTATTTTATTTTTTTTATTTTCAGGGCTATTATCCTCTTTTATTTCTAGTTAAAGTAGAATCTTTGACGTGTTTATATCTATCATGAAAGTTGTTCTTTTCGTTTTCAATGACATTATTTATCATGCAAATGATTTGGCCCTTTTTTCTTTTAATTAAAATTATAATTTATTTCATCAATTAGTGTATACTGCATAATTCAATAAGATTTGTTCAGATTTTTTCTATAACAAATTTAACAATAATATTATTTAATACGATATTATTTAAAGATGTTTTTTCTCAAATCTATAATCTTGATTTTTTTCTTTTTTCCTATTTTGCTTATAAGGTTGGACACGCATAAGCTATACATTATAGCGAAGCTTGACTTTTTATTTTCCGTTCGAGAAGGGCGCTTGGTACTTTAGTATTCCTTTCGTCCTTCTTTTTTCCCCTCTGATGGAAGATATTTTTCTTTAAACACAGGCAAGCAGACCTTTGCATCTTAGTTACGTGTCACTGCCCCTGCAAACACACGAGTGGGTTGCTCGCAAGTACCTCGCAGCTTCTTCTGTTCTTGTTGTACCACACGAACACCACATTTTCCCTTCCCCATCCCCCCTTCTCTTTAAAAGTTAACATCAATTTTCTCGAACAAACCATTGGTACGTACCTACATACACGAGCATCGCATATTTATCTCGCGCGTATTCATTTTTATTTTTATTTTTATTTATTCGTATTTTTATTTTTTACCTGTATGTACACTCTCGCACGGGCGCGCGCACGCACGTACGCGCTCATGTATCTATAAAATATTTACCTCTATTTTTATTTTTATTTATTTTTTATTTGTATGTAATATGCGTGTGTACACGTACGCACGCACACTCGTAACGAGTCCTCTCCGCGTATCTAATCTCTTTTTTTAGTTTTTGTTTTATTTTAATTTTTTTACTTTTATTTATTTGCTTTATTTTTTATCTTTATTATTTATTTTTATTTCCTATTTTTATTACTTTTATTTTTTATTTCATATTTTTATTTTTATTTTTATTTTTTATTTCTTTATTTTTATATTGTTATTTTTATATTTATTTTTATTATATATTATATTTTATTGATATACTTTACTTTTATCGAACTTATTTTCTATGTGAAATATAATTATCTTATTTCTATCTTCTTTTTTTCTTTTTGCATCGAGTTTAGTCTCTTATTTATATTAAATCGTCCGATAAAATAATATTTAAGTATATTGGTAATATTTACAATAATGTGTTAAATGTTGTCGCAATTTGAAGACGTGCATTTTTGTTTTTAACTAGTTAACTGAGTTTTACGAGTATACTCGTCATGCATAAAAAGTAGTAACCATTGGCTATTTAAATTGTAATTTTTGTGAAAAATGAAAAATATTCTCAAATTTCAAAATAAGTAAGAAGAAATTTGAGATGTATAAATTACTATTTTGTTTTATTTTTAGTTCATTTTATCCTAAAAATGAGCAATTTTAGCTTCGACTTGTCATCGGTCGATTTTCACTACATACAGCGGTGCGCACTTTCAAAACGGAGCGCCACAGTTAACTGGTTAAAAAGATTACGTTCAGGAACGTGTTAAATATCATATTACGGTTTTGTAATAAGGTTATCTTTGTGTGTGTTTTGGAATTATATCTATTCTACGTGATTTTGATCAAACACCAGGGACTAAAATTGATTACGACTATATTTTAAAGTAAAATAGATTATAAGCTATTTTTATATATTGTAATTTAACAATGATTACGAATTAACAACGAGTTACAAAGGTTTCATTTCCACACTGATACAATAAAGACAAAAATAAATTCGACATTTTTTACGCCCACTCAATTCTTCAATATTATACAATTGATGAATAATTTATTTAAAATTTTCTGCCTATTTCATCGTAACTATTTTATTTTTAATTAAAATCAATATACATACAATTTCCTGAAATTGAAAATTTTTCCCTGATTTCACGTTCAACATTGTGAGAAATTGTTTGTAGAGAAACGACTCTAGAACCTGTATAAGAAAGAATAAAAAGTCATGTTACTACATTTATTTTCTTAATCGATACAATTTTAAGATTATTAAGCCTAATATACTTTTACTTTCCTTCTTCACCAAACTTTCGTATCCCACAAATGATTATAATTTAATCAATATTTTTTTATCGATTCAAATAAAATTATATTTTATTAACAATCAAATATATTCCGTTGCAATAAATTTTAATATCAATTAAAAAAATAAAATGATTGTATAAAACAATATTATTTATTTTTATTTATAAAAATGTTATTTATTAATTAATTATATAAAAATATTTTTCTATGTAGAAACATTTAAAAACTTTGCCATTGCACATTGCAAATATTTTTCTAATTTATAGTAAGAACGTGTACGAATACTTTTGTTACTGACTGTATATCTATACATATTTACAAGACATATCATGTCAATAACCACAACGGTTGATTGCCAACGGTTTGACCGACTTTTTCGTTTTGTAATTAATCGCAAGCAAAGAACTAAGAAAACCGAGTTTCCCATCCATTTAAGAGAAAGATAGTAACACACACACACACACACACACACACACTTTTTCTACATGTATATAAAAAAAGAGAAAGAGAAATGACTTGTGATTGAAAACATAAAGAGAAATATTATTTGACACGAACAAACTGAAGTTTGTAGGATAGTAAATGCGTTATGAAAATTGAATCGGTGACTCTGGTTCGATCACGTTTCAACATTTCCGATGTTCTTCTTCCTTGTGTCCAGAAAAATTAATGCCTTGGAAAATTGGCCATTGGAAAGGGCCAATAGGACGAACGAAAACATCGAAGGAAACATGTTTCGTTCTATCCCTTCATTTTTCTTCTTTTTGTTTCTTTTTTGCCTTTTTTTATCTTATTCTATATATCTTGGTTTTTTTTCCTTTGATAGGAATTTCCGGATTAGATAGACATCTTTTCTTACCGAACTCTCTTTATCTCTCTCTCTTTTTTTGTACCATTTCCTTTCCTCTTACGTGTTTTTTTTTGTTTTATTACGAGAGAAAACAACATAACTTACATACTTTTTTCTATTTATTCTATTTTTTAATATTTTATATCGTTTTTCTTGATTATTATTTATTTTATTTTATTTTATTTTATTTTATTTTATTATTAGAGTTGAATGTAATTAGCGTTTTGTATTTGAAAAACTATTCCTAAGGGAAAAGAATTTTCCATGTTCGAGTATTTTTTGAAAATAAAAAATACGAACTTTAAATTCATTTGTTAAATATTGTCGATTATTGAACAATAGAGATTTATATATTTTATATTCCACTCCCTCCCCCTTTTTTCTTTTTTTAAATATTCTTCCCCGAACAATTTAACGAATTTATTATAAATTTTATCGTAGCTCTACGCTTTTTATATAACAGGTTTTCTTTTTTTTATACTTTATAATCCAAGTTTAATATTATTAGCATATCATGTTAAAACATTCTTAGGAAAATGAAATTTGTAAGCGTACAAAGAGAGAGAGAGAGAGAGAAGTAATAATAGATTGAAAAAGTAATTAATAACAATAAGTTTTCATTTCAATTGTTAAATACTTTTGATCAAAAGACGATTGAGATTTTTATATTATTTTCCCCTCCCTTCTTTTTTCCCCCTCTTTGTAGGATTTTCTTTCAAGCATTTTCATCCGTTTATTTTTCTTGTCTTACGAGAAAAGAAACTTACTTACCTTTTCCTTTAATATTCTTTTCCAATAGACTTAATGAATTTATTTTACGTTCTAAGCGTAATTCAATGCTTCTTATATACACTGGCTTCTTTTTTTTTTGGTTATCAAAGTTAAATATTATTAACAATTGACGTTAAACAATTCCGAATCGAAGGTAATTTCTACGCTACCGTATAAGGAATACAAATTTTATGAATAAATTTTCACATACTCGCCGTTACTTATGCTACAATGAATTAATTTTAAATAGGAAAAGAAAGCAAATTGATATTATGATTTATTCTTACAATATTGTATATTATAATAAAATAAATCAATAAAATCAATTTTTCTTTTTTTGTTTTTTTACTTATTTGTTAATCCACTATTATAATCATCAATACGCATACATACAAAAATTGAAATTGTTAAATATTTTCGATTGAAACACTATCGAGATTAGAATATTATTATCGATAGAATCGAAAAATCATTTTCTCATAGAGGATAGAATTAATTTTGTCTTTTTACCTATGTCGAAGATCAATATCGTTCTGTGCTAGATAAAAGGACACACAACAAATGTAATAGAGATTCAATTCAATCAAACATTTCATTCATCAACCGACTCATCCCAAATTGTTCAATAAAAAAAACAAAAAAGAACGAAATACGTGGACATTTCGAAGAATTGATATTTTTGGTCCCCAGGGGTAATAAATTTTTCTATTGATTTATTATTGCCTTGTTTATGTGTGTGTGTGTGTTGTAGGAAAAATTAGATAACAAATAAATTACAAATTTCATTTAAATCGCACATTTTATATTAATCATCAACTTTATTTTATATGATCAATAAATAGTAAATCTCTCTCTTTAATAATATTAATAATCATCATCTTTTACCTTAGATATTACACTTTTTCATTAAATTATTATCACCTTATATTATATAAAAGATAAATATGTATATAGATAAATAAAGTTAGCATTTAATTTTAATGAAATCACTCGTATACTCCAATTCATCATCGACACTAAAATTAAATAGAAAATTTATCAATTTTTTTATGATCAATAAATCTAATAGTAAGAATCATCTTTTGTCAAGGATAAAGTAATTTTTTGTCCGAGGGCGAGTCCGAGGGTGCGACTGTTTAAGATCGGACAAATTGGGTCGATAAGAGAAAAAGAGAGAGAGAGAGAAAGGTGTACTCGGTTCATATATACATACATATATACATACACTTATCCATACATCCATACATACATATATGATATATCTTTGTATACATATGTATATATATATTTTTGCGTATATATATAAAGAGACAGAACAGACAAACAGGTAAAGAGAGAGAAAAAGAGGGGTGGGGGAGGGTGGAAGAGAAGAGGTTATCAATCCATTCGATCATCTTTCTCTTTCTCTTTGTGTGTATTTCTGTTGGAGATGGCAGCATCCATCGTATATTGGGGAAACACAAACGGGCCTTCAATGTCGACCTGCGATGTTCGACTAAGCTACGTTCTCGAGTATGGTTCTTCATCCTGCGACGCCTACTGTACACTCTCTCTCTCCCTCTCTCTCTCTCTCTCTCTCTCTCTCTCTCTCTCTCTCTATACACTTTACCCACCCCGTCTCTTGCTGATCGATACGTTCGCGCCAGCGCGTTGCTAAAAGTCTCGCCTTGTCTCTTCCTCTTTTTTACCCCTCCTACCTACCCCTAAACCCCTCATCAACCAACCTACCTGCTTCCTCTACCTTCCTTTTCTCTTCGTTCTGTGTTACTTGCTCTAAACCCCCCACCCCCTTTTCTCTTTCTCTCTCTCTCTTTCTATCGCATGCTTTCCTACAAACCAACTACGTAGAAAGAAAACTTATGTGTGATGTGTGTGCTGTGTGTGTGTGTGTGAGAGAGAATATAAATTCCGAAGGGCGATGCGCTCCATTGTTTTCTTATTTTTCTCACCCTTCAGGGTCACATTAGATATATGATATTAAGAAGATATATAAGGGTAAAGATAGAATTATATGTTTTATGTATGTATTTATTTATGTATGTATATATGTATGTATATGAGGATATATAAATATAAAGGATAAGAAATATTTTATATTCATCGATCGAATTCTAAGTAAATTTTTCGTAAGATAAAATAATATTGTTTTGATATATATATATATATATTATACGGAAAATTAAAATATATTAATATTTGATATACATTAATATATTTTTTGACATTATAATATTATATATTGCTTACATTATTTAGCTTTGATCAATCAACGCGTTTCGTTAATCTTTATAATAATTTGTTGTTAACAATGTACCGTTTACTTTGTTTATATGTATTTCTTTATTTTCATTTATTAATTTTCTTTTATTTTTTTCGTGTAACTTTTTTTTCGTTCTTATCTTTTCGAATTCTTCCTAGTCGCGTTCGTCTGCTCGAAAATCTTACACGTTTTTTTTCCCTTCCGCCTCCCCCTCCTCCCTCCTCTTCGACCACTAAGTAACGTACGATAAAACACGATCATGTTTCGAAATAAACACTAACAAGTTATTATTTTCAACGACTTTTTCCATAGACATCTATATTGCATCTTGTATCAAAGCTTTCATTTTTCAATATTTCTGTTTTTTATCTTCGAGACTCACTAGATCAAAGTATCTTTGATCTTTAGATACACGCAGAATTGGAACAGAAAAATATTAATAAAACGAAATGTGATTAAACCTTTTTTTGTTATACAAAAAAGTAATACTTTTAGTTTACATTCGCTGAAAATAAAATAGCAATGTGCGTCTTTTATACTTTTTTATTCAGTTTTAATATATATGTATATGTATACAATAACGGAAATGTTACGAACACGTTGGATTAGTCAATCAACGTTGTTAGTATGAGTCCATTTTTCTTTTTTCTTTTTTTATTTTTTTTTTAAGATCAAATAAACGTTTCAATATTTACACAGTTGCGAATATAATCCAATGGCGAATTAAAGTCCCGAATATGTTAAATATTAATGTCAATGCTCGATATATTTTATATTCGACGAGACGCGTAGCCTTGAAGAATGAATGAAAGAAAGAAAAAAAAGAAAGTGTACGAGGGTTGCGTCATGTTTTTTTTCTCTTGCTATTTATTAAATAATCAAAAAATGATCTCTTAAACATTGAGCAATAAGTTTAAGATTTTAAAATAAGAATTTGAAAAAATTTGCCAATTATGTATAACGACTTGCGTTAAAACTTTGATAATCATTTTACGTGTAAAAATCGAAAAGTGATCTTTCGTATTAACTTAATAATTTTCTACATTTTATATATTTTTTCGTATGATCATGGTAAATCTTTTGAATATAAATGAATTATCATAATTTAATCTCAATAAATTACATCGAATCACGTATAAAGATTATTTCAACATAAACAAATAGGTAAGCGTAATTAAAAAACATATCAAACTCGCGTGACACCAATCGTATCCCGAATAATTGGACGTATTCGTGTATTCATTAATAAATGACGGTATTATCTTCGAATTTACATTCGATTCATCTTACTTTTTCGTTGTTTTTATTAACAGAGTTTAGTAAATTTCTTTCGTTTTGGGGTTAATTGCATAGCATTCAATGCCAACCGAGAGAAAGAGAGAGAGAGAGAGAGAGAGAAAGAGAGAAAGAGAGAGAACGTTGCTATTATACATGGACGTCATCGTGTTATCGCTTGTGTAAATAAAATGCGGTCACGTAATTATCAATCGGCTTGATACGACGGGGGCTACCAACGTCTCTTGATGTACACAAACATGCACACACACATATATACGCATATTATATATATTTTTATCGTTACATTCATCTCATTCTTCTCATCATCTTTTCATTTTTTTCTTTTTTTTTTATATAAGATAGATGAAAAAGTATTGTCATTTACCCAATTAACATTTACAACATATAAACATGACCAATACTTTTTCTACGCTTTATTGATTATCCCTCCTCTTCACCGGTTAGTATAATAAACTTCTCGAATAATCTGCATATGTAAGACGTCGTAAACATTTTATAATATGAGTAAATTTATACAAGCCGTTTCGCGTTTATAATATGTCGCATAAATTCTGTGATAATAAAACAAAATACTTTTATATTATTTTCTACATTGTTCAAATGTTGTTTTTGAAAGACGAAAAATGTTTTCTTTTTTATTTTGTACGAACGAATTTTTTTAAAGAAGATGATCATTTATGTTTCCACACGCGCAGCATACAACGCAATTTTTTTTGTATCTCGTTATAGTTATTGCACATTTTTGAATTTACACGATTTATTAGAATTTATTCCTTTTTTTAGATAACACGTATTACACGAATTTATCTAGTATAACAGTATGGATTATTCAATATCATTGCTGCGAGGAAACATATTCGACGTATTAGTTTTCTTGGCACGCGTATTAAACAAAGCCGATAGAGAAAAAAAAAGAAAGAGAGAGAGGGAGAGATACTGAAGAGTTGGTACTCCGACGTCAAATGATCAGCACGCATCGGAGCAGTGCCCTTTATTCGAACAGGCGGGGGTACGGGGTGGGTCAAAGGGGAGCAACGACATTACCAAACAACCTCCTCCTCTCCTCTTCCCTTTTCCACACCTTCTAAATTTAGTTCGGTTGCTTATGAATGAAGCTGGGATGCGCTTGATTTAGATAGATATATATGTATGTATGTATGTGTGCGCATGTGCATGTATATGTATGTCCGAGTTAACCCCTTGTTTTCTCGATTGCATTGGTTCGAAAGATAGAAACGGGAAGAAAATCAAGTTAAATATTTGGTCATTAAATTCTCAGAAAATTAGACAAATTGAACATATGCAAATAAATATGTCAATTAATATTTATCATATGCAAATCTGTAATAAAGTGTATTAACATGTTTGATACAGTGAAAATATGTATGAAACACATGTTATACATTTGTATATATTAATGAAAGAAATGTGCCAGTTGATTATGTTAATGTTTATATACATTATATCTGTATTCGTGAGTGGACAGAAAAGTTTGGAGTCTAACGTAAAAAGAATTTTTGTTCATCGGTGAAATTCACTTTTATCTTTGGAAAAATAAAAGTTGTTATTTTTTTTGTCAGTGGTAATCATTTTTCTGGCGAACTTTTTACATATTTTTATTCAGACGTGATGGGAGATTTTTAAAAGTCTCTTTAACCCCTTCAGCAGCAAGCATTTTGAAAAAAAAAAAACGGCAAAAAAAAATCATTTTGTTTTGTTTTCATAAAAGCATAGTTTAGAACATTGCTTTGACAAAAAAATTAAAAAAATACAGAAATAATCAATATTTTTATGTTAATTTTGGATTTTGTTCCATGGAAAAAGGTTATATTTTATTAATAAATAAATAATTGTTATAGCTTGTAAATGATAAATATCAATAAAACGATTCTTTTTCTTTGCTTTCACATTCTTATTTTCTATTTTCTATTATATTTGAGTGTAAAAAATCATAGAAATATAAAATAATACGCCCTAAACCGGCCGATTTCCGCACGCTCGAGTTAACTCGAGCGTGCTGCTGAAGGGGTTAATGAACTAAAATATGATCAATTTATTGTAAATTATTAAACAAAATATTATATAAAACTTTTAGATGATTCTGTATATCAGTAAATACGTATTTTGATTATATGTTGTAAACGATATTAATAATGATATCACAATTTTGCATATGATAAAACGTATGTACGTGTATATATATGGATATAATTTTTTTTTTCTACGCGAATAATTAGATATGACAAATCGTAATTACGCTAGCTCGACTGACACATGTTAAATAAGATTTAAACGATGTTGAAATAGAAGATTAGAATATTCATGTTTGAATTGATATCGATGAATACGCGTCTAGTCTTAATCGAATTACTTCGTTATATACATATATAAACACACATGTGTTATATATGTAATACATATATACTATCTATGCATTTATATAGAAGAAGAAGAAGAAGAAGAAGAAGAAGAAGAAGAAGAAGAAGAAGAAGAAGAAAAAGAAGCAAGAATGAAATCATATGGTATGATTGATTTTGCGTATCGTCTCGAAATGCGAAGAAAATAACGTAGGCGTATTGGAGTGAGATGAGTTTGTAGGAATAAGAAGAATAAAGTGGGAGAAAATCGGGGGTGGGGAAATCGTAAATAGAACACGTAAGTACTAATATATATCTACGATCTACTTCCAAGATCTCTTCTTGGTAAGGATAGATCGTTCAGTCATTTTCTCGTCTCCTTTGGAACCATTCCATTCGTCTCGGCAACGAATATCATCAAATTAAGAAATCGTTGACACCTTTCACTTCGTTCTATTAAATAATTATTCAATAATATTTTCAAATTTAGATTAATTTTTCTTCATCTTCTTCTTCTACTTCTACTTTCTTTTTGGTTTTAATTTTAATGATAAAGATATCAATGTATAAAAACTCCATAGAAATTAATCAGTAATTTATTTTTTGATGAAATTATTGAACAGCTCATTTATTTTTTATTTCGTTTAGAATAAAAGTACATATATGTAATGATAATATATAAAAGAGTGTCCTCAACAATTTGAAAAACGAGAAATATTTGTTTCCCAGGTAATCCTAGATTCATATTTTGTTGTAATAATATCATCACATCGAAGATTCACATATACTTAAATGACATACATACACCGTTCATACATATTATCGTTCATTTTGTTTTTCTTTATCTTAATAAAACAATTTCGTATAATATGAATATGTTTATTGAAATAATACGTTGAAATTTATCAAAATTTTGTAATTAAATCAGCTTATATTATAAGATAAACTGTTGTCTCCTCTTTTTCTCTTTCTCTTTTGCAAACAATGTTAGATATATTTACGAAAATGTGAAAAGCCGAATAGAAATGTTATAAAATCTGCATGCGCATTTAGGAAATGCATATTTTTGTAAATACACGCATTGGAACTCTTACGTAATCGGAGATAATAAATTATGGGAAGATTTGTAGTGCATACATCGTTATGAATTTGTAGGTTAACCACCAAAAAGCATCAAAGAAGATGACAGAGACAGAAACATTCAGAAATACATACATATACACATACATACAGACAGACGAAGTTAGATTTAAAGTTAGAGTTAGATAGAAAGAGAAATAGAGAGAGAAAACGAATGGTCATCATACGATGTATGTATACGCGATTTTGCGGAAGTGGCTGGCGTACATTCGAACATGTAAACGTGGTTTGCTATACAATGTTGGTACAATTACGGTACAATGTTGGTACTCTCCTATGTAAATATTCCTATGGTATAAATACAGCTTTACCAACTGATGTGAGAGAAGAGCTAAAACGGTCATTGGTTGGTACGCAACGGGCCGCATACTCTGACCGCTTGCTGTTATACGGATGTATACGTGCGTTTAATTAACGCGTCAGAGCAACGGTGTTACCCTGCTACCTATATAGTACTATTCCTTCTCCTTCCTTTTCACAACCCCATCCAACCCCACTTCCCCCAATCTTCCCCTAGATGCCTCTCTTTATCTCTTTAAAGATTGCTTTTGCTTTGGTAAAGGGACAACGGCCTATATGAGAATGGAAAGTCATTAGAGGAAAAACAATTTGACTATGTAGTTAGCATTCTTTTTGTTTCCTTTAGAAATAATTTCATTGTTTAATCCTTGTCTGTCAATTGTATGTTTCACGCTGAGACAACTAACACGAATAATTATGTTAAGATAAATGATTTTAAAAATTTATTGATTCTTGGCACTTTCTTAACAAATTCAAATTTTTTCAAGTCGCACCATATTACTTTCTGACATAATTTTATTCTTTTTTTTTTTTGTATAAGTTAGGTAAAAATTAATTAAAATACATTTTATCGCATAGATACTTGTTACGAATATACGATATTGTTTTAAAATCATTTATATATAAGATGATTTGTGTTTCTCAAGTGCGATTAAAATATGATTTCTACAATTATTTGTTAAAAAAAAAAAATACTCAAATCAACTTTTATATGTCGATAAAAAAAATTAAATAGGGTGAAACTAATTGTTAGACTGTTTGTTCGCTACTATACAGCTATTGGTATAAAACATTTTTTTTTCTAACGAGAAGTATACAATTAATTTAGGTCGCGCACATTCAGATGAATCGTCATGCATGTGTGTACAGTTATTAAGAATATATTAAATTATACTCTCTTTGTTCCAATTAATGATATACATTTTTAGAAATATTTGAATCATAAATGTGTAACATAATTTAGAACCTTAAATTCATTGGAAAGCCTGTAGTTAATTCAACGTAATACAATTATTTAAAAATTGCGTATATCTTTATATGTATATGCGTGTATGTGTATGTAATAAATTATAGCACCAGTTGGCTTGTTTTTGGTGACAAGGCCATGACCAATGAAATGGCACGTTCTCACTTCCAATTTTATTGACTTTTAATTGGCTGAAATGCAGTCACTTTACCTCACGGATAAATCAAATGTATGTATGTATGCATGCATGCATTGTCCATTTGAAATATCGTTTCTCTCACGTCCGAGTATGAAAAACAAAGATTTAAAATAAATAATAAAAAAAAGAAATAATTTAAACAGAATTATTGATCCATATAGGATCCTCCTGATCCTGCTTTGTTATTTAAATACAATATTTACTTTTCTTCGGTCGTACGTGTTTCTGCAGGGATTAAACGTGTTATGTATGGAATTATTAGTAACGATCGGCTTGATCATTATTAATGAACCATGTATGCGAATACTAATTAACCTATAGGAATATTCTCCTACGGAATGTTGTTACTCTTATTTATTTTATTTTATTTTATTTTATTTCATTTTATTTTAGTCTACGTGTTATATATATATATATTTTTATTTTTGCTGACGCGAATATTTGTCAAATAAACAATATTTTTTGTAGACTCATCTTTTGGATTGCAAATGTATTCAGTTTGGAATCTTCAGTGATTATTAATAACGAATTTCGGTCATATTTAATTTTCTATGACGACACATTACACGTAAATATATTAATTTCGTGTTCCGAAAATATTTGTTTCTTTTTATTTTTTTTCTGTGGTAAACGATTTATATGTGAAAATTTATATGTGAAAATATAAAATTAATATTTGTTATGCATACATTATGCTCGGTATAATATATTATAATTATACTAATACAAGGTATATGTTATAATTTTAAAAAGTGATGATTTATATAAAGATGTGATTAAAATGATACTCTTTTATAATTTACACATTTCATTTTTAATTTTAATAAAAAATATTGTAAAGTTCTGTAAAATTTATTTCTAGCTTTACTATAAGAGTTCATTTAACGCATTATTTTTACTTGAAATAATTACATTAATTGACGTTTTAATTAAAAGTTTGTCATTTATTGTATTAATGATCACATAGAAAATATTTTGCAAATTATTTAACAATAGAACAAATTGCGTAGTAAATAATTAAACATTTTGAATAGGTATTAAGCTTTGTGAAGATATATAATAATAATAATAATAATAATAATAATAATAATAATAATAATAATAATAATAATAATAATAATAATAATAATAATAATAATAATAATAATAATAATAATAATAATTGTATCTGTTATAAAAGATAAAATTCGAGCGTATTCGAAGAAATAACGAACCCAATTGTTCGGTATTAATTTTGTCGAGATAAGAACTGCGTTGATTTTAGTATATTCATATTTTTGTGTTAAAGAGTAAAGGACAATTCGAAGGAGAATTTAATCCGAGAGATAAAATAAAAAAAAATAAAAAAGAAAAGAAGAAAAAGAAAAAAGAAAAAAGAAAAGAAGAAGGGACAAACAAAAAAACACGTAGAAAGAAAAACGAAACCAAAAAAAAAGGGAAAATTGTACAAAAGAATAGAAGTAAATGGATAGGACCCACCCCCATACCCCCATTTCTATCGTAAAAGGGATCGATATTTGATAAAAATGGAACATAACGTTGGACGATTCAATGTAGGGAGAGAGAGACTCGTATTGATACAAAAGCGTTATTTAGATCGAAATCGTTTATCGATATCTCGATAAAAAAGATTTCTCGCTGGTTGAATGATATTAAAGATGAAAAGAGTTAGAGGAGAAGTATCTTCTACCCCAAATAGTCTACCCCGTCTAGTGGTAGATGGTACTTGAAATCAGGGTTTCCCTAAGGAAAATATGGATAGAAGGGCGCGTTGACGGTGGGGATTAAAAAGGATAAAGAAGATTGGGAGGGTAGGAGAAAAGAGAAATACAGGGAATGAAAAGGATAATGAATAAAGGAAAGAATGAAGAGAATTGAGAGAATGAAAGATGGTTGAAAGAAGACCAGAAAGGTTTCTGGTGGTTTTGTTGTTGGTCATGCTGTCGGAGAGAGTACCTACCACCAACGTATAACGTAGCTTGATGATGGAAATTGTGAGTTCTAGAAAAAGGGTGGTAAACGTGGTAAGGGCGCGAGAAGTAATGCATATATGTATATATGCATATATAGATGAGTGTACGCATGCCAGATTTGAATGTGTGTAAGTGTATTTGTGTGTGGAAGGAGAATGAGGATGGCGGCAGTAGAAAAGCTCTTTGAAGCCATACGTCATGGTTGGCTTTGACTTCTGAACTTTAGAAGTAAAGTAAAAGAAAGAGAGAGAGCGAGAGAGAGAGAAGAGTCAGACAAAATCAAACGAATTGAGTATGAAAGAAAAAGAGAGATAGAGAATGAGTAAGAAAAGGGGCGGAATAGGAGAGAAAGAAGAAAAGAGAAAGTGAAAGAAAATAAGGGAGAATGATAGAAGAATTGAAAGAGATATATTAAGAGGAAATGAACCAGTGATATATATATATATATATAAAGAGAGAAAGAATGAAATAATATTTATGTTTAATTATGGTAGTGGATGAACGGTAATACAGAAATATTTAAAAAATCGCTTTGTCAATTTTTTTAACTTACAACGTTAGTTCGTTGTCATAATTATCAACATGCGTAGAAAATGCGAGAGAAATATATTATGAAGAATGACAGAAAGAAGAGGAATAGAAAAAATGAGAGAAAATTAGACGAAACAAGGATAGATGGAAAGAGAAAAAAGAGAGAAGAAGACGGTAGACAAAAGGAAAAAAGAGAAGAAAAATTAAAAATATATATATATATGGAAAATGCCAGAAAATGAATGGGCCCATCCCGTCCTATCCAACGATTTGGGAAGTGTTAGCCGCAGTTACGATAAATCCATCCGTTAGCTCTCGCGAAATCGAAAGACAAGCGGGAATTAGCCGCAAAAGCATTTTACGCATACTGAGAAAGCACAAATACCATTCATATCATGTATCATAGGTTCAAGAACTGACTGCAAATGACTGTTATAAACGTTTAGAATTTTGTAATTGGGCTCTCACTCAAAGAGACAACTTTTTCATTTTCCGGCTAGGTCACCAGATCTAACGCCCCTCGACTTTTTCTTATTGGGCTACTTAAAAAATAAAGTTTACGCTGAGCTTCCGACTACAATGACCGATATGAAGGATCGTATCGTCAATGAATGCAAGAAAATAACATCAGATACATTAAGAAACGTTAATGAGTCATTAATTTCTCGATTCAGAAAGTGTTCTGATGCAAATGGTCCACATTGAACCTTTTTTGTAAATAGACATAAAAATTAAAATATCTCCTAAAGTAATAATTTTTTTACATAAATAGGGTAATACTTTTTTGTAAATAATATGAAAGAGCATCAGATGATGCAATAAAAAATATATGATTTCATTTAAAAAAACGTTAATGACCTTCATATGTCCTTGACACGGCCACCTAAAGAAAAAAAGTACCATCAGTATGAACCCCTTTTAAAGCCATTCAACTCCATGTTAAACATTGTCTGCTACGCGTAATAATGATAACGTAAATCTAGATGGTAAAATGTGGTGACCCAGCCTATATATATATATAATATAAAAGAGTTCGCGGTGGCTTTAGGTAAGTAAGGAGTGAGAAATAGTGGGAGAGAAGCAAAGAGATAGAAAGATGTTGAATGCGGAGTCGTTGATGGGACGGAATGAGAGAATGCCGATATGAGTATAGTATTTTTAGAGTGCTCGACGATATATACGGCTGGGTGCTCTTTCGAGTCACGCACGAATAGACGAGAGAACTCACAGGCGTCCGTCTCGTTGATGATGTGTGTCGGCATCTCTCTGAAAGATGTTACCTATATTTTTCACGCCTTTTTTCTCTCTTTCTTTCTAGTAGACCAGAGACCGAGCGAAACTGAAAGAAAAAGAGAGAGAGAGAGTATATCTCTGGATATATGCATGAGTATATGTTTGTGTGTATAGGAAATCGATAAACACGTTCACGGCCTTGTGTCCTCGTATTTTAAATGTCCTCTTAGTATTTGTATATATATGTATGTATACATAAATATATATTATATAGTATATTAACTAATACATATAAAACGATATAAGAGAACACTAACGTTTTCTTTTATATGTGTTATGTTATGCTCGACCGATGTCATGCCGATGACGCAGTCTTCTTCTCTCTTTCTCCCTTCAAGAATGAGATTACTTACGGTGGTTGAACGTGTTGGTGGTCGTCGTAAGAAATATTTCGCGATAGCAAGAGAGACATTTTCGATAAAATTTCTTGTTTATTAATAGAACTAATTCAATAGTTCCTACTTCCGATGACAATATATATATATATATTTATTTATTTAAAGGTTTTATTCTGTAAGTTTCATTAGATTTATTTTTAACATAGGGTTCTTTTTTTATTTTTCTTATTTTTTGTTTTTCTTTTTTTCTTTTTCGTCAAAAGTCATTAACCATACTTTCGGCCAAAAGTTTCTCTTTTTCTTTTTTGATAAAAAAAATTATTTTTTTTTTAATTTACTAGAAATTCATTCGTAATAGTAGTGTATGGAAGTTTCAACTGTAAGTGTATACTTTTATCAAACTAGATCTTTTCTATTAAAAAATTTGCTCGATGAGCAATAATTAAGATTAGCATAAATGTTGAATAATGATTTTTGAATTACTCATATTTATTCGTATTTATAATATAATATTAATATACTTTTAGATCGTATAAATGATACAGGATATTTATTAATCTCTACAAAATATAATGTATATTATTAATACAAAGTTGTTTATGTAACGAAGGGACAGTGATTAGTCCGATATTTGGATAATCATAGCACGGATAATTGAGATTTCATTATGACAATGCACGTAAATTAGATATTCCTTACAATGCAAATATTTGCTATTCGTATGATAAACTCATTTTATGTATAATAGACATTTGTATAATCGATATTCTACTTTGATTTGTTAAATCAGTGTTTCTCAAAATATTAATCTTGTACTTATACATAAACTGTATATGGTTAAACTTTTGAGAGGGTATCTGGTAAGAACACAAACAGAAGTAAAAGAATAAATAAAAATTGAAAAAAACGGATCATTCGTATGCGCTTTTAAAATATAGGTCACATCTTTGGGGATACCGTGCATGTAGTTTATGAGTACAAATTTAATGTGTGTGTGTCTGGATGTATAAATTTATATATTTCTTGGGATTTCTTCCCATTACTATAATATAATTTTCCAGTATAATTATATAACTATAGTTTTATTCATAAAACTTTAAATATTATTAACAATTTAAAGGTTTTTAAATTATTATATTATGATATTACTAAATTTTTTCTTTAAGTTCTTATATTCAACTGTAATTCCCAAATCCTCGAGTTATTTGTAGTAGAGTAAATAACAATTTTATATAAATACTAGTTGTGCCACGCCACGCGTTGCTGTGATTAATTGTAAGCCTGATTAAATAGAGAAAGCATAAAAAAGCGAAAGACAATAAAAAAGAGAAAGCATAAGTTTCTAAAATGTTACACCTCTCCTCCTCCAATTTCCGTCCTCCCGACCTTGCCTAGGAACCTTAACCCCTTAACGCACAGTTTTTTTTTTTTTATAAACCAGCCAAAAAAAATTAATTTTTTTTATGTAAAAAAACTTAATTTAGAACATTGTCTTGGCAAAAAAATTAAAAAAATAGAAAATTATTCAAAATTTTTATAGTAGCATAAAATACAACGCCGCTCGAATTATCGATGTGTTCGAGTGTGCAAAATTTGGCCTTTTTAGCGCGCTAGAATTAACTCGAGCGTACAACTTAAGGGGTTAATTTTTTCCTACACGAAAAGACATAAACGGCATTTTCCCTATAGAAGATAACCTATCTTGCCCCCTTACCCCTTTAGAAGACGACACAAAATAATTAAACTCAATTTCAATACATTGCAACACAAAATAAAATATTAGAAATATTCAATTAAATGAAAATAAAAATTGAACATAAATATTAAAAAATCAGACTAATAAGCCAAAATACGACGTTGTCGTATAGATATAGGTTAGGTTATGTTCAAATGTTCTGCGCACTTACCGAAATCTATGGTCAATAGATGGCTTTTACCTGTATCTTTTTTTTTTAATTAATCATTTATTTTTTAAATTAATTAATGTAATAAAACATACCTTTATGCGAATGCAACATTGTGTCAAAATCTCATAACTCGATAAAATACTTTTGGAGATTAGCGGTTAGGAACAAACGAAATCTACATTTTTATATATTGACCGTTTATTTTGAAAGTGGTGTAAGTCCATTTTTGAAAAAAAAAAATGAAATATCATGTAATTCATGCTCAATTTAATGTAAGTTTTGTATGTATAACCAGTTCATGTTTAATTTCTTAAAAAATTCCCATGTTTTGTACAATTTAAAATTGGTCGGTAAATGAAATTGCATAATAACAAATATGTTAATCTTTAATTTTCTCGAAACAAGAGAAAATGAACTTACACCACTTTCCAAATAATCGGTCCATATATAGATTATATCATAAATAAATTTGTTGAAAATTTTGTTCATTCATATTAGAGTAAATAATAATTGGAAGTAACATATGTGATGCCATTTCGATAAAAATGTCGGTAACTACACACATTGAAACCTTTTATCTTATAGTATTTTTCTGTTTGTATTACGAAATATTTCGAAGGAAGGAGAAAAGTTCATTAACTCGACGATGCAATTTCGATTTGCGTCGATCTCTTCGTATTTTCATAGATATATATATATATATATATATATATATATATATATATATATATATATATATATATATATGGTTTATATACAGACGTATATGTGTATGCTTTGGTAGAAATGTATTAGCGAGAAACGGTTAAACAAAACGTTTGTATGCGTGTGATTCAAATAGTCTCGACCGTTGTTGAATACGCATTTTGTTATTTGACCACCGATGAGTTTACTCAGAAAATAAAATTCGATCGAATTCTTTATAATAAAGTCATTAATAAACCGCAATATTATTTAACAATAGTTATTAATGCATAAAATGCAAAAGAGAAAGAGAAGGAAAAGAGGAAAGAAATTAAATAGAAAAAAAGAAAATAAAAGGGAAAAGAAATCAAGTTTATTGTACTAGAATGTGTAAGTGGTATAAAAATAATAAAAATAGGAAAAAGACAAAAAAACAAACCTTTACTTAGAAAATTATAAAATAGAAACGAATTCTTTAACACGTTATGAGAAATAATTAATTTATTTAATATATTATATTTTATTTATTACTCATGCGGGATAAGTAGTATCTTAGCCCCCGCTGTTGCGGTTGAAAAATAGCTAATTACCCATTTTACAATTACAACATGAGTTTTGAGTAAATCAAACGTATATTTGTGTGTGATAAGTTTACGTGTCGCCCGCAAATTTTACTTAGCTCACGTAAATTATATTTTGCGTATGCAAATTGATAGAAAAAAAATGAATAGCGAAACAAATTACAATTAAAGTGTCAATATTTAAAAAGTGAAGTTGGCAATTAAGAAGCTTATTTACATAAAAATAAAAGTAATAAAATTAATAAAAAATGAGTTCTAATCCCGACCTGATCCCAGAAACTGATGAGAGTTTTGACGAGGAGTCTATACCACTTGAAATAGTGGTAATTTTTTTTAATTTTCAGTTCTTTGATTTTGGTCTGAGGAGCTTCGTCCCTCCCTCCCCCCACTGGGGCTTCACCCCTGGACCCTAAATTTGCGTGACAGTATGGCGCCACATTTGTAATAAAAAATAGTATTTGCAACTCGTGCGATGTTGTCGATCGCAACTTCGCTCTCATAAGAAATTAACAACTTATCGCATTAATTGCACAAAATACTATTATTTATTTATTATTAGTCATTCTTGCTTTTAAAAGATTACAAATTACAACAAAGGATTAACGTATACAAAAATACGTATTAATTAAACTCTTAAAGTTCTTACAAAAAATATTTATAACATTTTGATTCCTCGATTGCACGTTAATTAATTGATTATATTCTAATAATTTATTTAATTTTTAATATATATACATAAAAGTAAATATTCTTTCACACAAAGAAACACATATTCACACGCACGTACGCTTATATGTAAAATAATTAATCATTTAATAAAATATGCAATATTCAATATAAATAAAAATTACGATAATCTCATTTCACATTTTTAATATATTTATTGTATAATTTTTTTTGTAAAAATTTCTATCATAGATGTACAAGTACGAAATAATTAAGAGTTGTATATGTGTGGTATGTGTGAGAAATAGTAATAGATAATAGAGAGAATAGACGAGTGTTTCTAGTTGACACGAAACGATGATCGTTCTGTCGCCGAGTCAAATCTGCATGATCGATTCATTTCAATGTAACCTTACCTAACTGACTGAGACCCTGAACGTTGCCAGATGCGATTAAAGTGTTGGACGAGTTCTCGCTATTGTGCAATTGTCTTTGATGCGTATTATGTATTATTCTATGATTCAATGGTTGTGGTGCAGCGATTGGTCGATTTTTTTTAGTTAATAAAATAATATTATGTGTTGTTAATAATTACAATGCATTACTAATATAATTAATTTAATAAGATAAAACAAAAATTCTCTAATGATATTATATTTTATATTAAAATTATTTATATATTGGGGCATTTCACGTGAAGCGGACAATGAAAATAATGTGAGGTCGTGGATTTTGTTCATAATTAGCTTAATTGTACTTCTATGGGATTTCTAAGTGTATAATTCATTAGTTACAATAGTAAACTGTAAGTAGCGAGTGAGCCAACAGCCCTCAGGAACCGCTCAGTACAGCGCGCCATACGAAATCTTCGTACTGTTTAGTTCATATTTTTTAAACGAATCGAGATACCATTATAATTTTCTTTGCATAATATTTCTACACTACAAGCTATTTTTTAACGTAAAAATAAAAAAAAATAAAAATATGAGAAGTTTAATAAATTCACATTTTTAATGTTAACTTCCGGTTTACTAGACAAAAAAAGTTCAATTTCAAATTTTTATTTACTTCCAAGAAAATTAATTTATATTCTCTAATAAACACGATTTATTTCTTATATAATCCATTGGATTGACTCTTTTAATAGTATTCGAAAAATTTATTCCTCATATTTTGTTAATTCTTTAAAGCCGCATTAATTGTTAACTAAGGTAAAAAAAAAAATAATTATTACAATTATTGAGGTCCCATAGAAGTACAATTAAGCTAATTATGAACAAAATCCACGACCTCACATTTTTTCCATTTTCCGCTCCACGTGAAATGCTCCTATAAATAAAATAATAAAATAAATTATAAAATTTCACTTTTTCCATTGTCTCGATTTAATCGATTGTCATTACTATCGACATGCCTTACAATTTTTTTTTTTAATAGAAATTAAAAAGTGAGAGATAAATAATAGGATTCTACTTTTTGTTCAATTTTTTTTACTCTTCCTAAATTAATTTTTTAAATTTCTTTTATTGTAACAAATATTCGCGTATTTCTGGATTATTCTTTCTTTAGATATGAATAAATATATTTGACGTGATATTTTTAAAACGATGAATTTTCTTATAGCGATCCAAACGAAATAATTTTCAATCAATGTAGGCAATTATAACTGTTTATTTTTAAATAAATAGTATTATTATTTGGCATTGATAATATTCTTTTTATCAAAATTACTTATTGATTAATTTAACTCGTTTATTATTCTGTTGTAATTATTATGATCAAACAATTAGTTAAAATGTTTTTAAGTAATAGTTTATTATTTGATGATAATTATATTGGAAATGAATTTTCTATATCAATTTGATTTGTAAATTTTGACTTAATCGAGAAAGCTTTCGTTTTGTTTATAAATAATCGAACGAAGATATTACAGTGAATAATGGAAATTAGTTGTGTTTAGTTTATGTATTATCAACGAAAATTCAAATAAAAAGTAATAGGTCAATTAATGATTTATTAGACTCTTGAAAAACATTTTAATTATTATACACGTATTCTTTTACGTATTTTTGTTTGTTTTTGTAATATCTTGAATGATATCATGGATGGTTTATGCTCTTTACTAAACATGATACAGCATATAAAATATTACGAGATCATGTTTCACAAATATATCCACTTTATTTTCAAGTATTAATTCATTCTCGTCGAGTGAGCGACACATATATAGATACAATAAACCATCAAAATGTACATGCATACATACATGCATGCAAACATACACAAATGTGTATACGAATTTGTATATAGTATCTATCAAAATAAATTTTTAAATTCGCATTAATTTCATAAACGCGATGTTTATGCAGATTTTAATTAATTCATACAAATGTAATCCTCCTGTAAACTCGAGATATATTTACAAAAAAAAAAAAAAATAATCTACCAGTGAATTTTTGATAATTTTTTTATCTTCTTTTTCGGACTTCCAAACTATTGTACACGTAAAAATGATTTAGGAAAAAAACGTCTGAGAAAAAGTAATATTTATTGTTATAAATGAATCCCCTTTTGCCCATCTTACAATGTATAGGTGGCGATAGAAAATGAATGAAAGAAAGAAAAGAAAAAATGAAGAAACAAAGAAAGAAAGAGAAAACGAAGGTGCAATTTATGCAAATGCGCGTTTCATTACGAGCACACACGTCCTCAGAAACAGCAACGTGTGTTTCAGAGTAAAAAACGAAACGAGGTTCACGAGGAAACCTCGACTGGAATAATTACGTTCACCTTCTGGTAAATACATGCATATTACATACATATTATATAGATATAAATAATATGTCGGGGGTTGTTGTACCACGTGTGCGAATAATATCTATGCATATTATTTATGCTCTACTTAAAATTTTTTTTTTTTCAAATGAGATTCAATTTACAAATACTTATT
Source organism: Polistes dominula (assembly GCF_049000335.1). Taxonomy (NCBI): domain Eukaryota; kingdom Metazoa; phylum Arthropoda; class Insecta; order Hymenoptera; family Vespidae; genus Polistes; species Polistes dominula. Next base: position 5,072,648 of record NW_028300966.1, on the reverse strand, counting down.
TTTAACGTTCGCTGACCGTTATAAACTTTATTCTTTTCTTTTTCAAACGTTTTTTGATGACCACAATTTACATTGATTATACTTTACTAATCTTTTCTTTTTGAAGTGGAAACTTCTTTAGAATCGGGGTGATTTGCAACCGGAAAGAACGAAAACATGGAACGAAATGGTTATGTCACTAAAAAGAGAAAAAGAGACAAACATATGTAAATCTATAGGATTGAGCCTGCGAGAAAATGAATTAGAATGTAGTATACAGTTTTTCCTATTCTCGGTCTCCTCTTTGTGCAGTGCTTCGTAGTCCCTACTTCTGGCTACTAAGTGTTCTACATGTGTGTGTTTGTGTGCTACTACATATTACGAAGCGTGCACTCATATAATTTCGATACTAAACCTGTTTGTAGGTAGGAGCGAAAGAAAGGTAGAAGAATAAACAGAGATAAGCATGTAGGCGACAAAAGAATAAGATACAAACGAACGGACGGTCGAAATAAAAAATCATATCAGTGCCCTTTGTTATATATGGTAACAATATTATAATAAATAAAGCCTATATTTATCTTATTCCTGATACTGTGCATTCGTCTCTTTCTTTCGAAATTTAGTTTTCACTTCTAACACGTGTGATCTGCACACATGATTTTTTTTTATTTTTTCTATTTTTCTACAGTAAGTTGTATTATTTTTATTGAAAATATAATGGCAAGTATGGTGTATTTTTTTTTTACAAAATGTGTCATATTTCTTCTATTTAAAAATGTTTCTATTTTATTAAAACATTAGTATTAAATTCTTCATTATGCAAATATTATAATTAATAATTATGAATTACATAGAATATAATAATTAAATTGCCTGCAATATTTTACAAAGAAAATGATTATAAGATATCTCAGAGAGAAAGAAAAGATTAGGCAACACTGGATGATAATTATATTAGAATTCTCAAAGAAAAAAGAAAAAATACGTATTGTGTGAACGAGCCTTATATTTCTAAACTTTGTCTATTTAAAGCGGTACCCATAGACAGCTAAGTTGTTCAAAGCCATAGAATTTGTGGGACCTGTTACTGGCATAGAGGTCCCACGATCGAGTCTAGTCAGTAAGGATTATTTGTTGTCTGTGGTTAGACCGCTTACATACCCGGGGGAGGGGGGAGAAGTCGGAATTCGCAGTGGCCGTTCTTCTCTCTTAAATGTAACAAAACTGCATAAAAATCCTTAAAAAAGTGGTAGCATGCACTTAATCAAGTGTTACCAAAATTTTTTTTCGCGTATTTGACAAAAAATGCAATAAAAATTTATTTTTAATAGTTATAGTTTTTGTATCGTAGAACTGAAAGTGACATCATTTTCCAACTTAAACACCATCATTTATTTAATAATTTACATAAAACATTCAATATTTACTCATTTATTTAGATTTATTTTAGAATTAAAGCTTACAAATAAAAATAAAATTAATTATGTTTTAAAAATCTTTTTCTTATTATCATTAGAAATGGAATTAATATTATTTTACGTGTATTCCTAAGAAACATAATATTTTCTAATGAAATGATTTTAATACAATTTTATCATTATTTTTGATTTTTAAATTTATTTCAAATTTTCTTTAAATGCGCTACTAATCATTGATTATATTTTGACAATTTTTTATAAATTGTTTATACTTATAGGAATGTTTAGTAGTTTAGTATATCCACGTATATGATATATTAAGGGGTAATATATACCACTATAAAGCCTGAAAACAAAGCCTTTTTTTGGGAATTTAATGATTATGATAATTTGGGAAAACTAAATGAGGAATAGAATTTATTTTTTGAGGGTTTATTAATCATATATTGAACTATATAAACAAATATTTTTATTGATTTTAGATAAAAAATGGCGTCGGTATTCGTGACTGAACAAAACCCTGTTCTTTTTTTTGCTAAAACGGGAGGACTCATACCTGGACAACTATGAGACCTAGAATAAAAAACAAAAGAAGTTCTTAATCTATGTACTATTATCTTGAGAAGTAGATGCGGATTTTTCCCTAAGTCAAATTTTGTGAAAATGGCGCAACTTTGAATAAAAAAATCAACTTCTCAACGAAAAAAAATGTAGAAACTTGTTTATAAAATTAACCATTTGACCTATTATGACGTATACCATACGTCGTGATGTTTCTGCTCCAAAACTGAGAGCGACGTATACCGTACGTCGAGGCGCTTCTGTCCCAAAACTAAAAGCGACGTATACTATACGTCGCTTAAAAACCAGGTTGTTTATTTCTCAAGCTATAGTTCCAGAGTGCATGATGTCGCATAATATTTAGGCAATTAGTCCTATATTCAGTTCTTTATATTTTATTTATTTATTTTTTTTTCTGTTTTATTTTTTTTTTCTGTTTGAATCCTCTATCGATCTTAGTGAAAGAAAAAATTTCATTCAAAGATTAAGAATAATATAATATAATATAATATAATAAACATAGTAACTATGGAGGGCAATAAAATCCCAAACAAACTCGAGAATTTTCAAAAATCGATTTCTTTTTTAGCTTAAAGTGTACTTTGATGTCTAGAAACAATATGCACTTGGTCTCGAAGCAAAAAAAGATTTTAAACATGTAAAAATCTTAATTTTACCTAAGCGTTTCAAAGCGAAGCGAATTGTGAGAATGGGACAGTGTAGCGCTGGTTGAAGCGTAGCGCTAGGCACAGCCATCGTGAAGTTAGCGTGTAAGTCAAATGGTTAAAAGTTTACATTCAATTAAAAATCGTATATGTACTTCTGTAGAAAATATAACTATTAAACTATCTTCAAAATTTCAAGTCCATCGGTTAAATGATGCTGAAGTTTTGAGTCCGCCCAGTTTTAAAAATGTAGTTTCGAGAAAAACGCGTTTAAAATTTTGCTATCATTATTCGAAGCGCTTTGAGACGCTTTGTAAAAATAAGATTTCGCCATGTTAAAAATTTTTTTTTGCTTCGCGACTAAGTGCATAATGTTTTTAGTTATCTAAAGTATACTTTAAGCTAAAAAAAGTCGGTTTTTTGAAAATTCTATAGTGGTGTTATCCCTTAAATTAATATAATTTTATATATACAGAAAAAATATGATAACAAAAAGTTAGAATGCGTATATTATGCCCTACGATTTTTTACTTTATCATTTTTCTTTCTCTATGTTTACTTAAATATTATTAGCCTATCCTACTTTCAAGAATCATTGTGTATCACGTATAAAAAAGTTTTATAAAAAATTGAATTATTAAGATATAAGGCGTATAATTGAAGGGATAAAACGCAGTAGCTTATGTTATCTGTCGTATAGAGAAAAACAAATGGAGAAAAAGAAAAAGAGAAAAAGAGGAAAAGAGAGAGAAACAGAAAGAAAAAGAAAGAGAACTTATCATAATAATTGCTTCACTGACCATGTACAATGTAACTGATAGAGCGATACATTGCGAACATTTCTAGTCACGTGGAGATGAATGCTGTGGTATGCAGTTACGAAACACACCAATCAATAGATGGAGTATTTCCCATTCATGATTTGTATAACGCACGAAATTCATTCACAGCATCCGAGTATATATATACATGCCATGTATACGAGAAAGTAGCTTATGCTCTCTTTTTGTGTATTATATAGAAAGTTTATTCTACAAAATAGTCTGGAGAATATTAAGAAAGTTTCTTTCAATGTTAACTTTTCTTTCTGCTTAAACTATCAAAGTTGAATATTTTATATACCATAATAATAATAATTAATGATAATTATATAATATTTAATTAATATATATATTAATAATAATATTATAATTAATAATAATAATAATAATAATAACAATAATAATAATAATAATATTATTATTATTATTGTTATTATTATATGTATAATATATCTTGTCTCCATATATTATATTAAATATGATATGTCTTATTTCGAAATGAAAGTAATTGGAGGAGTAATTGAACGTTTTATAATTAAGGATTTAACATATTGTATGAATTTCAAATATTTTTCTTTATTAAATTCTCTAATCAAGTATGTACATAAATAATAATTGTGGGGCTGATGAAAATTATAAAGCTGAACGAAATATTATCTATTATTTTTTGTACTATTTGGTTAAAGAATTTTTATAAAAAAAAATATTCGAAATTTAGGTAAAAGAGAGTTTAAATAACCTACAATTAGTTTTATTTATGTTTTAGAATTCAAATATGTTTTTCTTACCTTTCGTTACATTTCTTTAGTTATAAATTCGTAAAAAACAAAAAACAAAAAACGAAAACAAAAAAACATCAACAAAAATCATTAGAAATACGTCCGAGGTAAAAAGAAAAAGATCGAACGAATTTTATAATAAACAAAATTGATCTCATATTTCGTATCCCCTTTTATTGTTTTATGAAAATTCATCTCCCCTTGACGATCGAGTAATTTATTTTATTTCCTCTAGGAAAAAGAAATTCGCGCATTTATATTAGATGTATAACACGAAGAACGATGAATAAGACAAATCCTCGCTCCATCAATTTGCAACGAATCAAAATTTTATTACATCGCGATTAATATTATTATCATTAATATTTCAAAATGCTATTTCGTTCACGTTTTGAACGCATAAAGATTGAAATTGTGAGCGAGAGAGAAAAAGAGAGTTACGGGGAGGGGAAGAGGTGGCAGAAGCAAAAACAGGCGTTTTGTTGGAGGCGTAGCTTTTCCGTAAAAGGCTTGCGGCATGAGCTAGGGTAATGCTTAGTCGTAAAGCTTAGACACTCGTAAAACTTTTAGCAAGGCGCATCTGTTATCGTGGATATGAAACGAGAACAAGTAAGAGAGATAAAGAAAGAAAGAAAGAAAGAAAGAAAGAAAGGAAGAAAGAAAGAAAGAAAGAAAGAAAGAAAGAAAGAAAGAAAGAAAGAAAGAAAGAAAGAAAAAGAGAGAGAAAGAGGTGAGAGAACGAACAAGGGAGAGTTAGAGAGAAAGAGAGAGACAAGTGCGTGGATATAAAAGAAACAAGGAAGAGTAAGAGAGAAAGATAGAACGGTAGAAAGAAAAAATGGGAGAGTGTAAGAAAGAAAGAACGAGGAAGAATGTATGTATGTGCATATGTGTGTGCGTAGAGAGAGAGAAAGAGAGAGTGATAGAGAAATGATGAGGATAGTAAAGAGAGAGATAAAAAATGAACGAGAGAGAGAGTAAGAGAGAAGAAGAGAGAGAAAGAGAGAGAGATAATGAGTGAGTAAGCGAGTGAGTAAGTAAGAAAGAATGAGTGAGCATGAGAGAGAAAGAGAGTGAGAAAAAACATGGAAAAATAAGAGAGAGAAAGAGAGTGAGTGAGTGAGTGAGTGAGTGAGTAGAGAGAGAGTAAAAAAGAATACGAGTGAGAGATAAAAAAAACGAGAGACAGAGAGGGAAAGAATAAGAGATAAAAAGAAAGAAGTAGAAAAAGTATAAGGGTGAGTAACAGAGGGAAGGTTAGGGGAAGAAAGAAACACAGAGAGACAGAGGAATTGTGGCACACCAGCACACAGTGCAGCATAGGCAGCTATCGTGAGCTACCTCGGATCAATATTCCGTCCGGTCCATCCTCTGACCCATATCACTCCTTCCCTCTTACTTTACTCATTCTCTATCTATCCATCTATCTTTCTCTTTCTCTCTCTCTCTCTCTCTCTCTCTCTCTCCTCTTTTTTATACCTCCAACTTCTCTTTTTTAAACATTCCTCATGACTCTTGTACTCCGTCTTGGTCGTTTCCATGCTCACTTGATTTATAATTACCCGGTAACCCCTCTTTCTTCATCCCCCCCTTCCTACTTTTGTCCCATTTCACCCTTTTCAAACGAGTCTCATTTACTAATACAATTTTATAATATAAATGTGTAAAATATTTTATACTTTTTGATTTTTAAAAACATCCCACCACCGTTTTGTCGGTTTTTGCCGATTTTTAATCGAGAAATGATGACGGTAATTTGATTCTTATTTGTGTTGTAGAAAATGAAAAAAAAAATTTGAGAACCCTTGTTGTTCGCTAGGCCAATGAGATAACATAATTTTCAATATTTTCAATATAGGCAAATAATGCAAGTTCAATATTTACTTCTTTTTTTAGACAAACTTGTATTTTTCTTTTTTTTATGATATCTTATGTTAGTACACGTAATCTTATATATATATGTACTTAGATGTATTGTTTTATTAAACAAAAAGTTTCTCTCATATTTCTTCCAGGTCTTTTTTTTTCTTGCCATTTTCTCGATGGGTTGAGGGTTAAGTGGGGTCAGCGTGAAGGGTTGTACCTTAATACGCGAAATTCCTTGACACTATCGGTGACCATACACCACCTGTCGAGCCCGTCTGTCAATCCAAACGACACAATCCATTCGACCCGAGTTTACCGCACTCTGTTATGTACAGAATAGCAGAGTGACAAAGCATTTCTGACTGGCCTCCTGCCAGTTCTCTCCCCCATATTCTCCCCCATACACTCTTCCCCGATATTCCATCTCCTTCTTCTTCACCTCCTCATCCTCATCTTTAACTTTCTCTTTCCATCTTCCTTTCCATCTTTCATCCATCTTTCCTTATCTATTTTTCTTTCCAACCGGAACTTTGCAGATACATTTCTGAAAAGCCTGGCATTTATGTTGTGCGTGCCTCTTCCACTCTTGAACTTGTTATATAACCTCGCGATCCGATCGTTCTTTTCTCTTCTTACAAAGGACCCCACTCGATTACCGTTTTTCTTTTTATAAATATTTCAAATTTTTTAAATATTCCTTGTCGTCATATCTCTCTTTTAGATTATATTTTTATTATATTTTTTTTCAATGTAGAAAACCATAGAAATCGATTTGAATCTTTCTTTTTTATTTGTTCGTAGTTAATGGTATCAATAAAAAATGTTCTTAACATTATCATTATATTCAATGTTTTATTTTATTTTATTTTATTTATTATAAAAATAATTACATATCAACCACTTTTCTAATTCATTTATTTCCAATTTACAAAATTTTGATTTTTATGATTTGTTTTTCGTTAGAATGTTTATTTATGATTTATTATTTTCTTTAATTATTTTATTTCTACCAAATGAATCATTTAAAATAATGTAGTTTATTTTAAACGGTTACATAAACGTTAATAATAAGTGACAATTAAAATAATTATTATTTTTTTTTCTTCGATTAATTAACAATTATTTAAGGTATATTGAATACACTAATATATTTTACTAATATCTTAAAATTTCTAAATTAATAATGTAATATATTTTTTTTAACGTTCCTGACAAGTAATAACTTTGAGTTGAAAATTTGTATCTAAAAAATATCAGATAGAAATTGTTTAAAATTCGAATTATATTAATAGATATGTCACTTTTAATCAAATAGAATATGTATTATGACATATAAATTTATTCAATTTGAAATTTTTTCTTCCCAAGGAACAATTTCACTTATTAAAATCTTTAAATATAAAATGAATGATTTATTAACTATTTATCTTTTTTAGAATTTTTCAAATTGACAAAGATTTTTACACATATATATATATATTAAAAAAAAAAAAGAATCAATATATTATATTTAAGGATACATGTATCTGTTTAACATTCTACATATTTACTTACAACTTTTATTTTTCGTTTATTCTCGAAGCACATCAAATAATTCGATCTTTTCATACTCGGTTGAATTTCTCGTAAAACTTTTTATTATTCGAATTATTTTTCGTTATTAATTTCTTTCTCGTTTCCTTTTTCCCATTTTTTTTTTGCTCATATCGCGAAATAATAGAGGAAGGAAGATGAAAGTGGTCGCGAGAGATAACAGCAGACTGGCACTTTGAATATCGAGTAAATTAGGTACTCGAAGTTCTATCCCGTAGGTGTGGTGGGCCCTTTAATCCGACGCATTGACAATGCTAAAGCTAATTGCACGTTCGACCATTCGACCGAGTTCTAATGAAGCTTTAAAAGGATTATACACGATTGCGTTTCCCGTCAACGACAGTTTTGGATTTACATTTACACGTATAAATCGTCCTACTATTTGTAACGTTCAATTAACGTGGATTTACGTGTTAGAAATAGATTTTACCTTTGATCACACCTAATACGTCAACTTCCTCTTTCTCTCCCTCCTACCCCTTCTAAACCAAAAAACCATCTCACGAGAAAAGAAAATCGTCTAACTTACAATATCTTGCTAATTTTTGTTTCTTAATGAAATTAACGAATTAAATATTAGTGACAATCGAAGGAATTCAACAAAAGTTTTAGATTTCTATAATTAATTTTCTTAAACGATTATTCAACATAAAATAATAATAATAATAATAGATATTAATTATAATTAATATTTAATTATTCGTTTTATCTTCTTTTTGTTTGTTTAATATCTATCGCTTAAATTATTATATATATATATATATATATATATATGTTAAAATTTAATATACCAGAATAAATATATAATTTATTATATATAATAAACGTTATAGAAAATTGGATAAATGATTTTGACTGATTTTTATAATCAAAATTTTACTTCCTCTTCCGATTGTTCGGATTGTTGTTTGTTGCAAGAGTATCTTTATACATGTAATATATTTTATTAATAAAATTTACAACTACTCTAATAAATCTTACGGGTAATTTGATTTTGCGTTTTGTATTTAGTTGCATTTACGTATACATGTGTCTACCCTATTAAACCGATTATTATCCGAAAATGTACATGATAAATGTGATAATAAATTATGTTCGATGGTATCGTTTAATAAAGCTACTCATTCTCTCTCTCCCTCTCACTTTTAGTCAAAGTCGATATCTAATCGAAATCTCGATGTGCATATATCGAGATTCATCGTTACACAATAGGTATATTTACGATTGATCGATAGTTCTCCCCCCCCCCCCAATCTCTCAACTCCTCTTTTTTTTGTTCTTCTATTCATGCATCCCCATAGGCAAAAATGTAATTTTCATTTCGAACGATGACATTTTTTCGATTGCATTCGTTCAATTGACTTATTCTATCAATCTTTCTCTTTTTCTCTCTGTCTTTCTATTTTTTTTTTATTGAATCATGTTTCGTTCGCGTTAAAACGAAGCTGAGAACGATATCGAGATTGATGTGAATAAGATAATTTCTCTTTTTTTTCTATTTCTTTTTCTTTTTCCTTTCTTTTTTTTTTTACTAGAAAAATTTTTTTCTTGCTCATCGAGTAATAACGTATGAACTTACAATTATATATAATAGATATCGAATAGATTATTGGATTTATCTTGTGTTACATAGTAAACAGATATTTCTTTCTTTTGCTTATTTTTTATGTTTCTTTTTCTCGAGTTTATTCTTTTCGTTCTAGGACACATCAAAATTTTATTAAAAAAAAAAAAAAAAATAAAGGAAAAACAAGATAAAGAGTTGGGAAAGAATTTATTTATTGTCAAATAAAAAATAAATAATCGTATCATTATTTTTGTTAGAAAAGTATTGTACGTAATTAGATTGTCAATGTGAAAATATTTTGCATGTGTAGCATGATATGTCAATCTATTATTGTACAAATATTCAGTCACCTATAATTTTTTTTCTTAAAATATTTCATATATATATATATTTCATCATCAAACTTTCATGTGTACTGATTTTTGTCTCTGAATATCTTTTGAACGCTTAGTTTAATCGCCAAAACATAAGACACCATTTTAATAGAGCAGTTAATTTCCTACAAGAATTTGTATTGCGCATTTTATAATAGTCATTTATTGTCGAGTTATAAAATTCATAAACAAAAATGAAATTTGTCTAAAAATCATCAAATTTAAATCTTCAATATCATTCAAATGGTAAGGTTTACGGAAAAAATATAAGATATATTTTTTGTAGAGCATTAAATTTCCTACAAAATTCGTCTAGAACATTTTTCTGTACAATCAATAAATAATGAGGTATGAATTTTAATCTATTGGACTGAAAAAAAAACTGCGATGCCGAGGATCTTCCTATTAAAATTAAGAGCTCATATTTGGCGAGAATTGTTTTAAGGTGTCTAGCAACCCATTTTTCCGTGGCACTTGAAAAAAAAAAGTCATTTTTTCGACCCACCCTAATATATATATAAATATTTTTTTTATAACATACAGAGAGAGAGAGAGAGAGAGAGAGAGAGAGAGAGAGAGAGAGAGAGAGAGAAAGAAATGAATATATATAACACAAAAAATGTGATAAATTGCATTTATGTCAGATTTTTCACATAAGCCAGGGTTCACGCGGTTATATTGGTCTATACCAGTGGTTCCCAACCTTTTTTTGATTTTTGACGACCCTGTTGAATAAAAATTGTTCCAAAGCATTCTTTCCTAATATTAAATACTTTAAAAAGTACACTTTACGAATTATAATCAATACTTTTTTATAAGGGTTAGATAACAATTGAATAGAATACATTTTAAGTCGCCCCAAACAAATAATATAATTAAACAAATTTAACGAATTATAGTAATTAATAGAATGGATGAGCGAATGTTTATCGTATTACATTTTTTCAAATCGTAAAATTCAATTGGACGCAATTAGTTTCACCTTCTACCCTTTATTTCTTTCCTTACATTGATTTTTGTACGATATTTTTTGTACAAAAGCATTGAGACGTACATTTTGTGAACCACTGGGTATATGCGTATAGTATTTGATGTTCATATGCTATGTACTATATCCATACATATATATATATATGTCTATTGGCTGTTTTGGGGACAGAAAATGGGAACCTTTTTAAATAGCAGAAAACAGTAGAAAATATCATTATAGATTAAATTACATTAATATATCCGTCAACTATGGGTTTTTAATGAACTTTTTACACAATTTATTATGTATTGTATGATATGAGACCAGTTATATAAGGGATGATATGAGGACATATACATTTGTTTAAGGATCGACTGCTATGGGGACAGCTATACTGATAGTTATACTGATCGTGTGAATGTAATGTATATTATCGGGACATTCATATGATGACCACTTTGAGGACACTCCGATAGTTCTAATTTTAAGAGCATATCTATAGCAGTTATTATTCATGTAATTGATAGAAGCAATAGCCCCAAACGTAAGATACTATCCTTTTTTTAAATAAAAATCGGAGAGAGTCTATAATAAAAACTTAGAAATATCCATGTATAGCTATCCAACATCGCAAATCAGTAAAAATGTTCTATCAAAAAAGCGTAATATCTCAAGCGTCAACCATATCATACTACATTTTAATACCAGCTGTTCAGTGCACACATCAATTAACTCCATAAAACAAAAAGTTGAGAAATGCGATGAAATAATGTATATTGTATAGTACTTATTATTCAATTGCCCAAAAAAATTTTGCGGTTTAATAGTGTTTATCTTTATTATTCAGGAAAGTTATTATTAAATAATTGTTTTTTTCTTTTATTTTTAATTATTAAGATCATAATATATTGAAAGAAGACTAACAAAGATTTTCAAGATTTGTCCATTATCTAATCATCCCCACTATCATAAACTTGCAGGTTGTGTGCACTGAACGGCTCAAATGTGTTCTGTGTCTATGTATTTCTCCGCGGCGCGTGGTGGGGGTATTATTTCTCCTCTGTCGAAGAGGTTAGCTGCGCGAAGATGAAATGAAATAGAAAAAGAAATGATGTTCCGATATTATAGACAAAGTTCTTTTATGCATAATTTCCACTACCAAAACCATAAATAAAAGATAGTTTTATATTTCATTTTTTTCGGTAAATAAACGATATTTTTATATTTTATTATTTTCGATAAATAAAATATAATAATATAAATAAAAAATATGTGTGCAAATCACACGTGTTAAAAGTGAAACCTTTAAAAATCTAGGTTTCGAGAGAATGAGACGAATGCACAGTTTCAAGAGTAAGATAATTGTAGGATTTATTTAATATAATATTATTACCATATATAATAAAGATCACCGGTATGGTCTCTTGGTGGAATAGCTGATAAAAAGTACACTTTTCTCAATTCAAGCAATAAAAATGGAATTCTAAATGCGATAGTCGTAGATAGACACCAAAATCGTAGGATGTTTATCGAGGAAAATATAATGCGTCGTAAATTAAGTAAATATAGAATATCCTTTTTATGAAACTCAGATATAAAATTTTTTTTGTAGGATGGTTTTCAATTTCTCGTTTTCATCTATATATTTCCGCTGTCTAACAAACATTTTAGGAATGACGAAATAAAGATGTTATGAAAAACATATGGAAAATACTGCTGGACTGAACAAAGGATCTGTTACAAATGTAGAGAGTCTTATGTCTAATATGTGTGGACCTTTTTTCCTTTGTCTCAGTCTATCAGAAACAGCTTTTCAATAAAGACATGCTATTTCTTGTGCGTTTAAATATTAAAGTTTTCTGGTTAAAAAGAATATTTTGTATTAATATTCATTTAGAGGAACCCAATAATCCTACATATTTCATAATTGTTAATTATAATATTTGCGACATAAATAATTTAATATTAATTTTTCAATACAATAGGAACATTTTTAAATAGAATAAAGTAAAAGACTAAATTTTAAATAGATTAATAATTAAAAGATTAAATTTTAAATAGAAAAGAAATGACACGTTTGGTAAAAAAAAAACAGACCACGCACCTTCTTTCTTTATTTCGACCGTCGGTTAAAAGAAAAAAAATTCATCTACCCGAGTTTCAAAAAAAAAAAAAAAATTATATTTACTTAGGTTAAGATAGGATATCTTTCCACCGACAAACATTCTACCATTTTTGTTTCTATCTATGCCTATCGCATTCAGCATTCCATTTTTATTGCTTGAATTTGGAAAAGTGAACTTCTTCAAGTTGAAAAGAAAACTCCTCTGTCGCGCAGCTAACCTCTCCGACAGAGGGGAAATAATACCCCCACCACGCGCCGCGGAGAAATACATGAATACAATACACATTTAAGCCGTTCAGTATACACATCGATTAACATGTTCGTCGCCATGTCTCCGTATAGAGGAGACGGGCATGCTTCCCCGTGGGCCCCGTCTCCGTATAGAGGAGACGATCATGCTTCCCCGTGGGCTCCGTCTCCGTATACGGAGACGCTCTTTTTGTCGAAGTTATAGGATTTTTAGTTGAAGAAATTTATCACATTTTCCATTTCAACTTTTAATTTTTGAATTAAAAAAAAATTTGTTTTCATGATTTTTTATATCACCAGCTATACTTGGTTTTTTCTGATTTTCTTTTTTTGTAAAGTAAATTTTTTTTTTTTTTAAAGAGTCGAACGTGTACTTAACGCGACTGTTTACAGATGATCTGATTTTGGTGGGATCGTATAACTTGTAGTTCAACTAGACTATAATATTTAGTTAACAGTTATAGTGCTAAGAAATGATGATAACTAGATGTCATGTTGACTGTTATTGTAGAACAATAACTAAGTTATAGTATAACCCTGGCTATCTGGAACGTTTCCATAGATCTTTAGTTTGCAAAATAAAATGGTTTCTTCATTAGTTTGATCACTTTTTACTTTATCGATGAAATCCTGAAAATTTCTTTCTAAGTCCTCAAATCATACTTTTGGTGATCAACTACTTTGGGGACATCGTCCCTGTATACACCTTTCAGTAATGATGTCCTCAAATAAACCTTTATATAAACGGTGTATACTTTGAGGACAGTCCTCGAAGTATACAAAACGTGGAATAAATTACGAGGACAGTCCCCGAAATAGCCAAATGTCCTCAAACAATACCTTATATAGGAGAAAATGGTCTCAAAGTAACCAATAGACATATATATAATAAAAAAAAATATAATTATATTTAAAAAAATAAATATAATTATATTTTTATATTATATATAAATATAATATATATATATAAAAGTCGAAATCCGACCATCGAGTCGATTAAAAAAAAAGATTTTTACGCCTACTCGATAGGACACGACACGTCCACTTGTTTTTGTCACAAAACCTATTTATACTCACGTTTTTGGCAACGACACGAAATATTCGTTCGTCTCTCTGTTTATGCGTATGTAATACATGTGCGTGTGCGCGTGCGTGTGTGTGTGTGTGTGTGTCTATGAAAGAGAGTAAGTGAGATAGAGAAAGATAGAAAAAAGAAGAGGTGACAAAAATGTTAACTGTTTTTGACTTTTTTTCGTTTCACGACACAGGATTTAACAATATTTTAAACTGAAAATAAATAATCGATAATGTATTTTGATTATTAGATACTTTTTAACGATAAATAAAATTTGTTACATTTAATTATACCTTTAGGAAACAATTTTTTCATCGTAATCTATTGGAAACTCATTATTCATTTTAAATAACGTAATATTATCGTTATATTATTCTTAAATTAATGTAAGTATTTAAAGGGTATGTATCTATAGTGTTAAATGAATAAATATATACTTCTTTAACGGATATTTTTGAAATGATCATCACCACAAAGGTGAACCTTGATGTAATATAATGTGTATTAAATATCGTATTTGAACGTACGAACAAACGTTGTTATTTCAAATTAATGTAAACATAAATGACACATCTACAGTTCTGTTTCGTAGTTCAACGACGTCTAACTCTCATATAAATTATTATATAATTATTACAAACTTATAATAAGTCTGTAAATGATTTAATTATTACTTAAATCAATAATCGTATTCATTATAAATCGTCGATTTTAATTTTATTTAACTATTAATCTATTATATATACGTATACATTTTTATTTAATTCTTTTGTTTTGGTTTTAAATTAGCAGTTAAATTAAATTATTTAAGTAAATAGGGATATAAAGTATAGATAAACTAATCGTGTGTGAGAAGAGTCGAGAATCGAGGAAGTTGAAAAATTTGTTAAACATGTCTATAAATGATCATAACCCATGTATCACCGTGAGAGACTCACATCCATCGAATATTGGGGAAACTATGGTAAGAATAGATTTTGAAAATTTTTTTTTTTACATTTATAACAATTTGTACTTTTCAACGACTACCTTTTAACGCGAGAAAATTTTTCTTTTTTTTTCATATTTATTTATAAGATTATATTATACAGCAATATTCAAAATTTATAAGAACAAAAGTTATCTAAATTTCAATCAGGGTGATGTGTGTTAATTTTTTGTTTTATTTAATTGATTTAATACAAATTGACAGAATAAATTAGTTTAATTTTAAATTATTTCAATTTTCAAATAGCAGTACAATTTATGTTAATAAATAAAAGAAAATCTTACTTTTATCTGAATCAATTTTGTAATGACTAAGTAGAAAAGTAAAAATTTGAATTATAAAGAGTGTTTTAAAAAGAAAAACAATTCATAATTAATAATACATATTTTAAAAACGTGTAGGTAACATACATGATTATATATTTGGTTGATTAGGTGAAGGCGAATAAAGAAAAATCAACGACGGTTGAACGAAACGAAACATCGGAGCTGTCTGTTTTATTGATGAAATCTTTGGCAAATAGACGTACGAGTAAAAAAAAAGAAGATTATCGTTATCGTTTTCAAATTATTGGTGGAATTCCAAAATCGCCATGCGTTAAACGACAGATTAATGGTAATCAAATACTGTCAAATATAATCAATAACAAATCAAACGTTATTAAACATCTTGAATATAATGACAACGTTTGCGATCGTATAAAAAAAGAGAAAAAAACGGAGGAAGAGAACTTATATAAGGATATAGTAAATAAAGAGAATATTGAAAGTTATTTTAAAAAAGAGAAAAGAAGGGTTGCGTTGAAAAAACATATAGAAAATAAAGAAAATTGTATAAAAACAGAGGCAGAAAATGAAATTGAAAAAGAGAATAATAATTGCGTCGATGTTGTTGCTAAGGATAATTCGGTGACACATCGTCAAACAAAAAGGATATTATCGAATAATCGAAAACGTTCCATATCATCCAATACATCGGAGTCTCCTGTCGCCGAAAAAAAATGGCGATCGTGTTCGAAAGAAAATATCAAATGGCAGAGAAAAGTGTCCACGCCTAAAAGGAATAAACAGACTACGGTGTATTCTTCTTCTCCTTCTTCTTCACCTTCGTTATCCAATAAGAACGAGTTCATGCGGATTAGTAAAGCTTTTCAAAAACGATGGAAGAAACATGTACCTGTCATTTATGATAGAGCTAGGCCAGGTCTTTCTACACATTATTTCTTCTTTTTTTTATTTATTTTCCTAACTTCTTTTTTCCTTCTCATACGTGATAACATGTTTTTACTTATTTACAAAGAACACATCGACGTTTTTAAATATATTTTTCACTTATCGCTTTAATAATTTTATTGACTATTTTTTTTTTTTTACTATATTCTAATCGATGTTTTATAATGACTAAATGAGATGATATTTGTGTAATTTTGTTTAACATTTTTATAAAGACAAATTTCTTTTTTTCTTTTCTCTGACTCACTTTATACATTTATATACATTTATAATACGAATATATGCAAATATCTCGTTAATTATAATGATTAAATTAAATAATTCTATTTTTTTTACCCCACAAAAATATTTGAATAATAGAGAAGAAGAAATTAGTGTACTGCATGAACTGTGTGTTTAACTTTAGAACTACTGATCTGCTTTTTATCATCTACTTTTTTTTATCATATTTATCATAGATTTAATATTTCTAATGTTAAGACTTTAAAGAAAAAAACTAACAATATTTTCATGCGTAAACAATAAATATTATGTGCATTTTTTTGAAATACTATTATTATGTAGAAACATTTCCATAATTGCAAGGTTACAAGGTGACGTTAATAAATTATGTTTTCGTATAACAAATACGCGATAACCTAATTACTATAATTAAAATAATTCATGCAGGAATATTAATATGATATATATATATATTTTTTTTCAAATTATCTTATATGAACAAAAAATTAAGAATTTGTTTTTTTGGGATTAAAAATTTTCAGCTTATCCTTCTATAATATAACAAATAGTTTTTTAATAACAAATATCATATAGGAAATAGTTATTTTAAATGTTATTATATATAAAAAAAGTTTTAAATATATTTTTTTAATATATTGTATACATAAATGCACATATATATTTATATCTTATCTTTCTTTTTCACTCTCTCATTTTCTATTTATTTTTCAAATTATTTGACTACATACGAACGTTATATCATAGAACTATAATATTCATAGTTATCTTCTCTCTGTCTTTTTTTTATATTTTTTTTTTTATAAATTTTTATTTCTAATAACATTTTAATAACATTACGTAGTAATTAGTGTTACGTTTAAAAAGTGTGCATATATTCGAGTTGAAAAGCTATGCAATCTGCGGTGTTATGTATAAACGGCGTAGATGAGTTAGTAAAAACTAAAGAGTAGAAGAGGATGAGGAAAAAGGGGGTGGTTAAGGTGTAAATGGGGAAGATGTGGGTGGAAACAGAGAGACGGAGAGTAAGAGAGATAAAAAAAGAGAGGAAAAAAAAGAGATACTAGTCGGTAGCATATTTCTTTGTCCTAGAAAGAGTGCAATGTACTGAAATGTTCGTATTAACCAACGTTTGCGTTTCTCGGTTAATTTCAGCAGAGAGTAAACAACGTTATACTCTTACGGTGTGGTACATAGGTTGTGCACAATAGATATCTACCCAGAAAATGCCAGTACGATAAACGGAACAAGTTTAAAAAGCGGCTGCATTGAAGATTAGAAACTTCAGATTAAAAACTCTCTCTTTCTCTTTTTCTCTTTCTTTGTGTATGTATGTATGTATGTTTAACCTTGTATATATGTATTTCTCATAAGCAGCCTATCGATATAATATACATGCTATATAAATTATATCGTTTATGTTCAGTCTAAACTCATTAACTAACATTTATGGTAATCCGAATTGTTGCTCGTCAAATAGAAATTTTTAACAAGTAATATTACATTTAGGAAACGTATGATGTTTTTATACGCTTTAATACTTTTTATACGTTACTATCGATGCTTTTTAGATGTTAATAGTGAATTTTTATTCTGGATCGTTTATGAAATTTTTAGTTATTTAAATTACATAAGTTATTTTTGGGTCAAAAGTGTGTCTGGGTTGGATTAACATAGATGATATTTTTTTTCTATGTATATTTGAATGGGTTTGAATAGTTTTTAAGTGGTTTGATAAAAGATAGGTTGATTTCTTTCTAGACTTTGTAGGATTATAATTTTTTTTTAAACAATGCGAAAAGATAATTAAACTACCTTGAGAAAAAGAATTATTTGATTAATTTTGAAAATAAACTAGGTACTTTTGATTCGTATCATAATATTTGTCGATTTTTAAAATCAATTAATATTTTTTAAAAACCATTTTATTCCGATTAGTTTAAAAATGTATTATGTTAGATAAAAAATTATTGATTGTAAAAATTGTTCAGGAAATATTATCTCACCGTGTAGTATTTTTCTTAGGACATATTTATACGTTTATGTAGTTTCTTTGTGTATTGTACGCGTGAATTTCTATAGACATACGTTTAATTATGTGAGTATGTGTGTGGGTGTAGTTGACACAAGTTCATACGTAAATTTCATGTAAAACAATCCCCTCGTGTTATTTCTTACGTACTCACATAATAAATATTTATCTAAAGATTATATATATTTTACACATTTACGAGTTTGTAGGTGAATTTTTATGTCAGATTATCAAAAAGTGTTCTTTTTACTTAAGCACTTGCAAATATTTACTTAAATATTATTCATACTGTTTATATACACGTGTTGTAAAGATTACGTATTATCTAATATATCTATGTGGTGGTGGTATTATAACGACAGTAAATTAACATAAGTCGAAGGATTGAAAAAACTTATGATTTATTTTATATTGAAAATTATTTCTTATTATAAAATAAATTGTTAAAAATATATTTTCAAGTTTTGAATTTATTATTATAGTTCACTGTAATTATTATAGGTACTAATATACGAGGATTTGTTGAAACGTTTTTGAGATTAAATTAAAAAAAAAAAAAAAAAAAAAAATAAATAAAAGTGAGTTTGATCGAAAAAATCAGCTTTTTTTTGTATGTTAGTATGAACATTTTTTTAATTTATTCATTTACGTATATTAATCTATACGATACTATTTTTAATGTGCGTGGGATATTTTTTATGTCAATTTTTATTTTGATGTGATAAAATTATGAACTATATATATCATATGAACGTGTAAAAAAAGTATTAGCATTGAGTAAAAAGTATATGTTGTTATTACTCGATCGATAATGCATACATTCGTACATATATATTCATTGGTTCGCAAAATTATTCAAATAATTTCACGTTTGAACGAACGCATAAACTGCAACTGTGGTTCAATATTTTGCAAATATGTATATTTATATATAAGTGTAAAATGTGGATGAAACACTTGGTCAATTTCAATTATAAATTGTTTCTATTGTAAATAGAAAGGTGCATATTGCCCAATTGTTTAATAATTAATTAATTGCATTAACAAAATATTCATATGTGTTTGGACTATCTTATATAGCGTACAAACTTTAATTAACCATTTATTTATAATTTAAATATCACAAATATTTATATATAGTTGCTAAGTACTTTCTGCATATGTAAATGTTAATTATACTCAATAATTATCATGATAATTTATTTATTATTATTATTTATTCTTGATTACGTAATGATGATTTTTTATTATATTTTATTATGATTTATATTTATTATTATTATACCAATGAATATTATGATTACACCATATTTCAATAATACAAGTTGAACCAAAAGTTCTTGAATGATTTTACGAATTAATTATTTTTATCTTTTTTAATTGAACTTTCTAAACGGGAAAGTTAAACAAACAAAAAAAATAGTTTGTAAAATTGTGAAGAATCGATCGTGAATAATTTGTCGAACAATTATTTGATAATTATCGTCGTTTTTTAACTTTTGCCACATCTTTGTTCAATTGTATAAATAAATAATTAAAACAAAAGAAAATAATATTATATACTAATTGATAATTTATTTTGTTTATCATGACAGATGTACTCTTTCCACCGTCGCAGAAGCTAACAGTGGCAGAGGTCTTCGATTCGGCAACGGATCGACCAAGACCAGAAGTCCTCAAACAACATTTTACTCTCGAAGGTAGAATCGATGAAGCAGCAGCTCTTCGTATAGTCAATGATGGTGCAGCCATTTTACGCTCAGAAAAGACCATGATCGATATTGAAGCACCGGTAACTGGTAAGTGCTAACTTACAAATCATTACTATTTCATTTCAACGAAATCAAAACGAATCAATTATCCAGATGTCAATAAGTTTTATTTCAAATATCACGTTTCCTTTAATTATCAAATTTTAATCATATCATTTAAACGCATTGTTGACCAGTTTACGAGTATATTAGTGTTTGTTTGCATACACACATACACACACATATTTATATATATAAATAAATAAATTTTTTTATTATAGTTTTTTTTTATTCGATAATTTATATATAAGTACACTTTATTTTTCTATAATACGATTAATTCGTTTCAAAAAGAAAAAAAAATGTATAACGGATTGCGTCAAAGTTTAAATTGTGGTTTGTCAAATCGTGTTGTAAGAGATTTAAATGTATCAATATTATTTATCCTAAATTTTTGGAATATTTTAAATAAATATTTTAATTGAATTTTCTTAATACAACCGGTATTAAGCGCATTTACTTTTCCATATATAATAAATGTCGTTAGCAGTTTGTGTATGTGTGTGTCAAGAATCCAACATATATTATACATATATAGTTAGGTTAATATAATAATAACAAGCATATTCGGGATCTAGTCCAAATTTCCAGCCGAATTTCAGTCACGTTCGTGTGATGATCCATATATGAATGAATTTATTCGCAGATGTTAACAACGACATGTTAGACTGACGATAAGTTGTATTTTTTTTTCTTTTTTTTTTCAATTTTTATTTAGTTAAATTTTCGCAATTTTTTGATCCTCCTAGAAACTTTTAAAGATTGTATAAGTTATTATAAATATTTTGTACGATATTTCCTTTTTTTCATAAGATACAATGATGGACCATGAATTGTTAGATGATCCTAAAAATTAATTATTTTTTTACGAGATCTCTTTAATTTTATTTTTTTTATCGATTTACCGATTTTGTTACTAATTTATTTTATTTTTCAAATTTACCGATTATAAAATTACAAGCGTAGAAAATTTGGACCAACTTAGAAACATTAGAAAAAATTTGATTTCATCTTGTATATATATAATTTACGTGTATAATTTTTCTTTTTTCAACTTTATAATTCGTTCGATACAGATTCGCATTTTACAAACTGTGTTGTTCCCCGTGATCGTGATTCTTCCCTTTTCTTTTCTTCTCATTCTTTCTTCGTCATTTCTTTTGTCCCTTTTTTATTCTTCGTCATCGTCGTCATGTCAGGATACAACACATGTGCCAGAAGGCAACCATGTGTCTGTCTGTCACGTACACATTTTTTTTCTCGTCGTTCTCTTTACAGTGAAAAAGAATTACACACAACACACGCGCGCAAAGAAGCATTCTTTTTAAAACACGTATACACGTCTCTATGTAAAAGACATAGGTTACATATACGTATGTGTATGTGTACACTTTGTGTTCGACTTTTATGATAGGTAGGATTCGAAAAACGGGACACGGCGAACCTATCGCATTTTCTTCTCGATGATTCTGCGAATTTTGAAGATCCTAGCAGAAAGTATTGATTTTGAAATTTTTTTCTTTTTCCACGTATTACATGAAATAGAATATTTTTTAGCATTAATTAAGTCTTTTTTTTTTACTAACTTATTTTGAAGAATTGACATTTGAAGAATATTTACATCTCAGTATTACACTTGGGTAATTATTTGTTTTGTTTCTTTCCTTTTTATTCGTATTCTTTGAAAGATCGAAGAAAAGATTTGTTATTAATTAAAAAAAAAGAAAAAGTATTCACAACAAATTTTTTTCTTCGATTATAATTTCGATTATATGAAGAGAGAGGATTTATCATTGAATTATTCAACATTTCTTAATCTGAAAATAATGTTTCTGTTGAAGATTAGTTTTATTTCAATAGGAGCCATGTTGTTTAATATAAATTCATGGAATTGTTGGAATTTCTTTGAAAAGTCTTTTTTCTTAAACTTTTGCTTCGCTTGTTTCCACTTTTTTTTTGCTCCTTTCATTATATCTTTTTTATTTCTTTTTCTTTTCGTTAATCTTTTTTATCTTTTTTTAACTCTTTTGAGAGTTGAGGCTAAGCTTCCTGTAGTATTACATTTTCTTCTTTCTCTTTGACGAGTGTTTCGCAACGTTAGGTAGGTAGTTATTAACGCATTGCTATAGTTGGATAATCATAAAATCGTATCTAGTTAATTATGCAATTTTGTTCGTACGTGCGTACGTGAGAATGTTACTTAAATAGAATCTCAACTTAAATCATTCTATTCGTGTGTGTGTGATAGTTTTAATAATTTAACGTAAACTTTCTTTTGATTTAGAAATAAATTGAAATTAATTATTTATTTATACGCGCACGCGCGTGTGTTTGTGTGTATGGATATATTTATTTAATTTCATTAGATTTATTTATAATTATAAAATATTTTAAATATCCTAGAAAAAAGAAAACAAAAGTATTCGATAGATTTAATTTAATGTTAGTAAGTCATACTACAAAAAAAAAAAATTATTTAATCAAAATATAACAAATTCCGTTAGGAAAAAATTGATTAAACGGCGAATGATGAATGTTAACTTTAAAAATTTGATTAAAATATAAAATTGACAAATGTCATCTCTAAAAATATTGATGTGTAACTTGAATTATTTTATTGCAAAAAGTCTAAAAAAAAATGAAAAGAGAAAAGAACATTTAATAAATGTCCTAAAATTGATAGTTTTCAATGCGTAGTCGAACGGAAAGCCATTTTTCATTGTTTTGTTACAAAGAAAATGTATACAAAGAAAAATGTATCATTATTTACAGAATCAACGTTAAAAGAAAAAAGGAGATAAAACATAATAGAAACCTAGGTCATCGTTCAAATGATAATAACAGTAGTGGCCTAGTTCGTTCGGTTGAATTCTCTTATGGCACTTAAGGGACATTGAAAGTATGTTTTCTCGAAGTACAAGTGTATTTTCATTTGGTTCGTGTATAAAAGCTTTTGAAATATTCGTGAAAGAAATAAAAATATGAAAAGCAAGCATTAGTTCTTGTGATAATATATATATATTTTATATAATATATTGTCTTCGTAAATATTACTGCAATAATAATCATCATAAAATACTCGTTCAAAATAATACATTGAAATTTTGTATAAAACATTATTGAAATATAATGTACAATGATTTATCCTTGATTAATCTAAAAAACGCGAAAGATTACATATAAAATATTAGTCAAATAATTGTATTACCATATTACAATACTACAAAACTTACATAAAATAAGATAAATATATATATTACTGCTTTATATACTTCCAATTCATAATTAATACATTACAATGTCAGGTATACAAAAAATAAAATAAAATTGAGATACAAATGTAATTTTATTATTCTATTAATAAATATTTTATATAATTACAATACCATTATCTGTACTTGTTATAAAATAAATATAATTTTAAAAAATATAATTCAAATCCAAACATGTTGAAATATTAAAAAATAAAAAAGAAGCCAATATGTAGAAATCATATGTAAAAAGCCTTACGTTAGAACATATTAACAATTACTGCATATTTAACATATATTATTAATCAATATATGTACACATACAATCATTAATCCTAATAAATATATTATATATCTTTTTTTTTAAGAATACAAACGTAATAAAATATTTGTAAAGGAAAACTAAACCTGTTTAATATTTATCAAAAAATCAACTTATAATATATATCCATATTTATTATTAAAAAACAGATAGGTACATAGATACGCAGAGATAGATAGATATGTATAGATACATAAGATAAATAAGTAGATAGTTAAATACATAGGTTAACTGGCAACGAGTTGAAATCGATACAAAGAAGGAAAAGCTCCGTTGTTGAAAAGCTCGCGAAACGAGTTTAATAGTACGGCTCTTATAGGTATAATGGGGAGGGTTGGTTAGAGGGTGGATTGAATAATTCAGAAACGTGCTGCCGAACCAAATTGAAAGTTTGGCCGCGAGTCTCGTCGAACATTAATTGAGCGATGCGATATACATACATTCCTTGAAAGCCCACGAGAATACAAATGCATGGATATTTGATGATAGCATAATACTAGCTGGCAGTTTCACCGAAATTCACCTAACAGAGTTGCTATAGTTTTAGGATGAGGGAGGGGGGAGGGGTGAAAAAAAAATAAAAGAAATTGCGAATGCAGCCAACAGCAGTATGGATTTATGTTCCAATGCAATCCCCATAGTGCGATGAATGTTGTATACGCATACGCAGATTAAATAAACAATTACTGTACTATTGTATAAATCTTGTTTGTTTGAAACAATGCGGTATAAATAAATGATCTCGTAAAGTTTAATAATACATATACTCGTCAATTTTTAATATCACTCAGTGAAAAGAAACTTTGGGTGTCTGTTTGTATACGTACAATTTATACGGGTTTAATTAGGATTAGATGTATAATGAATTTTTTTCACATTTATTATTATAAAAATTATTTTATACTTTACGTTCTTATGATTTAGTATATTTTATGGGTATTATTTAATATAGGACAGAGAATTTGATTATCTATTTACTCTTGATAATTAATTTATTCTCAATCGTAATTATGGGTTGTTTCATCTTTTTTTTTTATTACGTATTATTCTTTTTTTCTATTATTAGCGTATTTCATATGATGGAATTTTATTATCTAATTATTTTTAATAATTAATTTACTTTCTTCAACACATGAAATTCTAAAATACAAATATATAAGATAAAACTTATAATAATAAATAAAGTTACGTGTATTGTAAAAGTTTCAAAGAACATTTAAAATTAGATACAAAATATTCTCTTGAATGATCATTAATTCGACTTTTGCTTTGTTAGAATGAATATATCTTTTGGATTACGTTTCCATACTTATGTCTATTTCTCTTTCTCTTTCTTTCTCTCTCTTTTTCTCGTCAAAATTGTGAAATAGAGAAAGAAATAGAGAGATACGAATAGTAAGAAAAGTCGCGTAATCGTAAAAATCATTTTACGAACGTTTCCCAGGATGAAACTTAGCTCGAATATAAATTCTATTGTTCTTTTTATGATACAATACGCTTTTATCGGACTTCTTTCTTCTTCTTCTTCTTTTTTTCCTTCGAGAATATCCAAAGAAGAAAATAGATTTAATATCATCGTACTAGTGTAAGATCATTATAGAACCCCCGTAGATGATAGTAACTTTCATCAATTTTTTTTTTCTAAATCTTGATCTATTTCGTTGATTTTTTCATTCAATTTTTCCTGTAAAATTTTTCAAATAGTTGAATCATTTTATCATATGAATTGTTTATCTTTTTAGAATTCAAATGCACATGTTACCTTTCCGTAAAACTATTTCGTATATAAATCTATTGGTCCTAGGTTCGTATTAGTTTTTTGATCGGTTCGTTTCGGATTTATACACACGCATGCATACTCGCCTCACACACACACATGCGTGTGTGGTATGTGTTTTATTTTCGAGTTGCAAATCGAATTGAATCGAACATGGCGTGTTTCTATATGTTGCACAAGCAAATGTTTTTGCACAAACTCTTTCGATTTTTGTTCTGATTGAAAAAGGGATATAAAATTTTATTGTAAGAGGTTAAATATTTTCAATGTTGTTGAACTGTTTTATTTTATTTTATTTTTTTTTCTTCTTATTATTATTATTATGATTTTATCGATATCGAATTTCTTTTCAGTACATTTTTTATTCTTTATTTTATTTTGTTTCTTTTCAAACAGCGAATAATAGATGGGAAGTATTACAAAAGAGTCAATAAACGATTAATTTGTCGAAAGGGTTTCATTTGTCGGATTGAATTCGTATCATTTAATCGGATAATTAAAGCTCCTTTTGATAACGTATTTCGATTTAACGATAAGTAGACAGAAATATAGACAGCAAGGAAGACAAAGAGAGGTGGGGAAGGAGGAGGGGGTGTTGGAGAAAAACTACGAATCTATTTTTATCTGTGTACAAGGTGTCTTTAAAATTATTACAATTGGAAATATTTCGTTAATGTTTTTCTTTTAATAAAATATTCAATAGTATTAAAATGAATAGTAATTTATAATTCACACGCACATACACACCCTGTAATCTTAATATATATAAATTACGTGTCACGTTGTTTGTCCGCAATGGACTCCTTAACTACTGAACCGATTTTAATAAAATTTTGCACACTGTGTGCAATTTCATCCAACTTGAAAGATAGGATAGTTTAGATCTCAATTTATAATCGCAATATTATTTTATTGCGAATTATTTGTTTTTTAACAAAGAGTCATGATTATCTCTATTAGTTCGATAAGATTCTAAGAGATGGCGGTATAAGGTAATTCGTTGACTTAAAGACGTGTGTATCGGACTGATTGTGAGCCACAGTAACGCGTGGCAGGGCACCCCTAGTTTAATATATGAACCCTCCAATATCATATTGCATAATAATGGTTCATAAATTGCACATTAAAATTCGAATTATTTATTTATTGATGTTTTTTTTTAAATATCGAAATTGTTATATTTGAAGTATGCAATGTGTATATTTATGACAGCGTATATAACATTTTTTTTATTTATTATATTCAATGTCAATTAAATGGATAGTAATTTTAAAGACACCCTTTATTTTCACGAATACACGCTAATGTTAAAAGAATAATGAACGTCGAATTAAGCAATGATAAAGTTAACAACGGAAACGCGAGAATGAGGAATTATTTTAATCAATAAAATAGGATTAATTTCGCCGCTTATTATTAATACCTACTTCCTTATCCTTATCAAACTTATTGCTATGAGGAAATATCTTATAAGATTAAACAGGTAATACGATTAAATTTTGTTCTCGTAAATTATTCGCAATAAAAAAAAAAGAAAAAAAAGAAAATGAATAGAATTATAACAATGTTATACTGAAGAAGAAGAAGAAGAAGAAGAAGAAGAAGAAGAAAAAATAAAGAACCCATTGCAACATCGAATTTATTATTACGTGAGCGATTTTTTACTCACCTTCAACAAAGAAGAAGAAGATGAAGAAGAAAACAAAAAAATGTAAGCTTAAAACCGTAATACAATCGTTTCATGTTTTCATCGATTTATTAAAACGAGAAATGAAAAAAAAGAAATAGTAAAGAGAAGAAGAAGCAAGTTATTATACCTATGAGGGGGGGGGGGAAGAAAAGAAATGGTTGAGTATTTAATTAACATCAGTCTTATTTTGAAATATGGCCCGTTATTTATAAAACGCAAGAAGAGAAGCAGAAGAACAAGAAGAATAAGAAAAAGAGAGGGAAAAGAAAGAAAAGGAGGGGATAAAAAGAGGTAGAGGAGGAGGAGGAGGAGAATATACATATACTGAATGCATAATGGTGGATGGCTGTTACTCGGAACTGGGTCAGTGTTGCTTTTCAGAACGACCGCGTGAAATGAAAACTAAACATTTTACCGCTCTTACTTCCATCCTCTTTTACCACCTCCCTTTTTACTTCTCGTTCCCTTTTCTTCTTCTCCTCTTCTTATTTTTCTTCCTTCAATTCTCTAGTACCCTTTCCCCACTCCATGAACTTTATCGTACGGTCAGTGTTAGTGAATGAACAAGTACCGAATGAAATGTACTTACCCTTACACCGTTGTCGTCATCATCATCATCATCATCATTATTATCATCATCATCGTTATCGTTGTCATTATAATCATCATTATCATTGTTATTATTGTCATAATCATCATCATCATCATCATCATCATCATCAACAGCAATAGAAGCAACAACGGTGGCTCCAGTTACAGTACTGGATTGTCGATAATTCGCGCCCTTCTTTCTACGAATAAAAGAGAAAAAAAAAAGAAAAAGAAAAAGAAAAAAAAGAAGAAATAGAGAAGGAGAAAGAAAAGCTTTCAGTCTCGAACTACACATAGCACACACACAACACACAACACCTATTAATTGTGTTGTTTTTCCCTCCCTTTCGACCCACATTTTACTCTCTTTCTCCCTCTTTCTCTTTCTCCCTCTCTCTCTCTCTCTCTCTCTCTCTCTCTCTCTATCGACCTAACCTCAAATTACGAATAATTTTTCGGATGTTTAATCCATTTTTTTTTCTTTTCGCTTATATTTTTTCTTTTCTTTTTTTTGATGACATACATTTTGAAAAAAAAAAACCAAATGATTTATTAGATTATTTCACTCACTCTTTTTTTTAATTCTATCAATCATTGTAAGAATATATTTTTTTGGCCTGAAATTGGATTTAAAATCAATCTTCCAAAGTGTTTTTATCTTATCACTCATATTTCTCCTTTGTTTATTTTTAAGTGGCATGCATTTTTAAAAAATGAATTATTTCCTTCTCTCTCTTTCTCTCTTTCCGTTCCAAAACCGGACGTGTCTTGTAATCGATCTTCCATAGTTTTTTTTCGTTATTTTTCTATCACTTATATTTCTCGTCCGTTCTTTTAAAGTTTCGTTGATTTTGACAAAAAAAAAATGAATGATTGGATTGTTTCTCTCTCTCTTTCTCTTACCCTTTTTTTCTTTTTACCGATCTTATAGTTACAAATGATTTTTCCGATAAAACCGATGAAGCAATCGATCTTCCAAACTTTGAACAATTTTGAACGAACGATTAGTTGGATTTTTAATCCTAGGATTGGATATAGTTAAGTATTATAATTTCATTTGACGTTTCTTGATTAATATCGTCGATTAATGAACAACATTTTTTATTACTCGATCATTTCCAAATAAATCTTTTAATCCATAATTTTAATTCTAATAAAATTAAAAAAAAATGGCAGGGGTTAAATATTTCATCGTTTTTTTTTCACATTCCTAAAGTTTTTACTTTTTCTCTCTCTCTTTCTCTTTCTCTTTTTTATTCTTTTTAATTGAATGAGATTGATATAATTGGCTGTTGAAAATGAAGGTTTATGAAAAAGTTACGAGTTCGTTGTACAAATGTACTCAAAACGAAGAGAGGGAGAAAGAGAGAAAATTAGATGAATGTTGAAGGGTTAGCAACAAAACTTTTGTTTATAAAAGTTTAAAGGTGAAATTAAATTTCCTATTGAAATAAATGAGAACGCTAAAAACGTCTCTCTTATATTTCTCTTTTTTTTTTTTTTTAATTAAACTTTATACGTAAAAAAGAAAAATAGAAAAAAAGGAAAAAAAATGAAAGATTATTAAACAAAACCAAAATTGGAACATAGCTAAAATTTTAAAATTGAACAATCTGAAAGAAGGACAAAAATTTCGTCATTCAGTGCAATAATGATATTTCTAAATAATTTGGTTTATTAATTTTTTTTCATTGAACCTAATGTTTAAGAAAAGAAGAAGAAAGAAAGAGAGAAAATTAACAAAAAGAATTGAAATTCGATAATAATTAAAGTTCCAAAATTGAAGGAACAAAAAGAAGGATAGAGATATCGTCGTTTGGGGAGAAGGGGAGGAAGGGAGTTGCTTTAGTTAACATCCTTCGTGACTCTAACTGGAATTCTCCTAGTCACGTGACCAAAGCGATTCGAAGATATGTCCTCCGTCCTTGTTTAACCTCTAGGTCAAGGACGTCATAGACGAGTCCTTCCTTCTATAGGGTGTCTCTTCAGTTTTATCCAAAAATATTCTCAGTTAATAATATTTGTTATCAAACGTTAAGTTATTTCACTAAAATGACCAAGATATGCATATTTATATATATATATTCTATTATTTCATTCTATATATATATAGAATGAAATAATTTTTAAATTGAAGTTATGAAAGTTTTGTTAAATTTAAAAAATATATGTATCACGTATTACATAAAAGGCCATTGAAGTACTCCCAATACTGTATAATAAATTATAAATTTCAATTAACATAAAATAACATATTTGTTTAATGATTTTTATATACAATAAATTGTAGAGCTTAAATAATACATTTAAAGAAGAAAAATAATTTAAAAATACATGTTAGCATAAATAAATAATTCTTATTTAAGACTCATGTAATTAAATAATTTCCATACTAATTAGATTTAACGAAAACAAATCAATGAAAGTAAACTTTATTATATATATATATATATATATGTAGGGAAATTTATTTAGGGTGAGAGGTGCGAGGTGAACATACACCCAGTTTAATCCTACTAATAAGATATATTTAAAACAGGTATTAGAAAAGTACAATAATAGTTTCACAATCTTATGACTACAACTTAGATAAGCGACTGCGTTCTGATAACAACTGCGATTGATACGACTGGTGACTAACTGAATACTCCTGAACCGACCGACTGACTGACTGCTGACTGCCCGACTCCTTAAATCTGTGTCCTTTTATATTCGTCTGCGTCGTTCTCGAATTTACCAAACACCCGTTTCGAGAACCTTCTAGATTTTACCGATTCTCACGTCACTTTGATAATTTACAAAGAACAGACCACGCATCATATTTTTTTATTTTGACCATTGGGTCCTTTTCCTTTTAGTCTTTCATCGCCTACCTACTTATCTATGTTTACTCCTCGATACTTAGAACTCTCCTACATATATATACAAATTATTAAAAATTCTGTCTAAAAAATTACAATTCGTAATTAATCAAATTTGCACACGCTACGTTGTATAGGCATTTGCATTGTTATAAAACATCTTTTTAAAATCAAATAACAAATTAGATCCTAATAAAAATGTTGTTTTTAAGATTAGCTTTAAAGAAAAACTTGTTACAATTGTCATAAACATTCTTCTTCCTTACTTCAGCTCTAAAATGTTATTCCATTTATATATGCCATACATATATATGATTATAATGTAGTCGTGTAAATGTTCTTCTTATATTATATTTTTATAAGCTCAAAATACAGTTCTGCATCTACAAGAACACATACATACATATATAAATAATATTTTAAATATAGTTGTTAATGTTTTTCTTACTACAGATCAAATTTTAATGTAGTTCAACATAAACATACGCATTCACAGTTTAAATTTACGTATATATATATATATATATACATTGAGTGCATTCAGGACTAGTCATTGTAACTTTCTCTCACTTTTTCTATCTTTTTTCTTTTTATTTCTTTTATTTTAAACAAATGTAGAAGAAAAAGAAAAATATAAAATAGCTTAATATCCGTACGATTTCCGTTAGCCACTGACAAACTACCCCCTTAAGGTTTTACATTTTTATCTTTCTTGGAACCGTCGAGATGTCAAAAGCCTTGGGGCTTCTTCCGATCGTGGTGGCCATTTATTTCGAGACTTTTTTCTTCTACCCCTTTTTCATCTATATTCTTCTTCCTTTTACCTTCTTCTATCTAGCGAGAATCAACCTTTTTTCCTATCGTTTAAATGTTCCTCTCTCTCTCTCTCTTTCTCTCTCTCTCTCTCTCTCACTCTCTCTCTATCTCTCTATCTCTTTTTTGATCAAGAAACATTTATTATCGATCCAAAGACATTTTGGGTTTTTGGGTTCTACATAAAATACGATTTTATTTCTATTATTTCTTATAAAATTAAATAGAACAGATTTCAATTAAAAAAGAAAAAAAAGACCCACGAAGAATCAATTATTTTTTATTACATTTAACGCTCAAATTATTGAACATCATAATTAATAGAAAAAAAAATAAGTAGATAATTTTAATAAAGTAAACTTGAATGAATTGAAGTACTTTAAAGATACACGTTTGATAGAAGAAATGTATTGAGGTATCTTGAAAAGGACATTTTATTCATCATCTTGATACTGTTGGAAGGATGAAGAATATGGGCAGACAGGTGGGCGTATAGGTTGGAAGAAACCTTATTGGCTAAAGTGGATTGTCCTAGAGTAGTATATTTGCAAAAGTTTTCGCGATGAAACACGTTGGTGGAAGGTACTTTATCGTTCCTTCCCTTCGCGAAATAGTCTTCCATTGTTATGTTGAAACAATGGACAGTCCATTCCGTTGAGCTTAGATACGTTCAAAGTTGTTGAAAGTTTGGACGAAACGTAGCAGCAGGTGCACCGTTGGCCTAGCTACTTTAAACTTTAGCCCTACGTAGGTGTATATATATATATGACTATCTAGCTACCTACTTACGTACTAAGTATGTACATACATATGTATGTACATATATGTGTTGTTCAAGTACGTATGTACATACATGTTACATCGTTTATTAAGGTAATAGGATTCAAAGCTATAAACGCAACCGACTTATGTGGTTACCCATCAACTACGATGCAGTGGTGGATTCATGTAAAGAATTTATCATTAATCCTTCGATTAATTATCGTTATACAGTAATCAGAATGTTATTTTCAAATGAAAATTATCTTAACATCTTTTAATCGATTTTAATCATATCGTAAATAGGAAAAGAAAAAAGAAACTGATCGATCACGTTTAAACGAATGAATTAAATTATTTATATTTATATGAGAGAGGGAAAGAGAGAAAGAGAGAGTGATATAAAAGTTTTCAAGATATACATATAGAATTAAATAAATAGATAGAAAAACAAGAATAACGTACGTTGTATAAAAGTGAATAAAATTTTAACGTACCAACGTATGTAAGAAAAGAATCGTTAAATTCTTATTTTCAGAATCAAATTTATATTTCAAAATTGCGAGAAAGAGAGAGAGAAAGAGAATAAGGAATAAAAATCATTTGAATGTTCATTTTTATTCGTGAACGAATATAAAAATAATAATCTATCTGAAGATATTGAAGACAATGTTTATCACAGGTCGTCGCGTAGCAATGTGACCGATAATCATAACATATGTATGTTTGCTTCCTCTCGTGCTTAGTTTTGTTTATTTAGCTTAGTGAGTCAGTCACCTTCAGATAGTAGAAGAGAAAAGACGTTATAATAGACATCGACATTTAACGAAAATGATTTAACGTAAGCATTTATTTGATTCTATTTTAAAAGATTTACATATTATTATTATTATTATTATTATTATTATTATTATTATTATTATTATTATTATTTTTATTATTTTTATATTCTATATTCTAAAATTACGCATATTTATATATGTAATATAATATTATATTTATTATAGATAAAGATATAGGTATAAACTTCAAATTTATTTTCAACAACTTTTCCCTATTCATATATATGTATATATATGATAATTATATATATACATATACGTATAATTATTTATTTACGTTAACTATTAGACATTATTTCTTCGTATAAATATTTTCTCTAAATGTTAAGATTTATGTATAATAAAATATATAAAGAAAAAAGAGCGAATAAAAGTAATAATATATAGTATATATTATAATAATATATTATTATATTATTAAATATTTTTATATTGTTATTAGCCAGTAAGGTTTCTTCCAACCTATATATATACATATTCACGTGAAAAATTCACATGATCGCTTGTCAACGCGTATCAAATACGTCGGTGAAATATCGAACATCATTTTTGATTTATTCTTCTACATTTATATTTCAAGTAGATACACCAAACAATCATGTGAAGAATCTTGGTATTCTCCAATTTCGATCTTTCACGGTAACATAAATATATAATACTATTATCACATTTCGTTAAAACGAGTTCGTGCATTTGTTGTTGGAAGTCTAAAAGCTCTAGTATACGTTTTTAATGCATCTCCAACGAGGGTAACACGATCCTGGCTCGTGCTAAGAATTAACCTGCTCCTATATGTTATCTTAACTACGATCCTTTAGCATAAGAACGTAATATTTTCTAACTAGATCTAAAGTCTATATACCACCATTTTCTTTCTCTCTTATATTTTTTTTCCGTCCTGCCGCCCCCACCCATCACCCTTCCTCCCTTTAGTTAATATATAGTACGTATATAACATACGTTAATGTTAGGTTTAGTACGGACGACCATTGGTCTACACTTGCAAGGTTAATTTATTTATTTTTTTCTTGTTTTTTTTTTCTTTTCTTCTGTTTCCTTTTTTTCCGAGAGAGAGAGAGAAAGAAAGAGAGAAAAGAGAGAGAGAGAGAAGAAAGAAAGAAAATAAGTAGATGAAAGAAAAGGGGTGGTTATCGTTATACCGACGAGCTTGACACGCGAAGGTGCATGTATTCCCTCGTTTCATAGATAGGCTCACCTTAGATAAGCACCGGAAACGAGTGTCAAGGAAAAGAAAGCACGAATTGCGAGAAGAAACTCACCCTTTTTCTATCCTTCTCAATGCTCACGTGAAATTTTCACGTTTATTCTATCTCCAATATACTACATATATGTATATACGTTACATATTACGTATATATATTTACATAGAACGAGTCAGAGAAGTTTTTCGTAACCAGTTTTCATCATTATAAATTTGAAATCATTGATATGTGCCTGTAATGCTAACTTTAAATATTATTATACACAAAGATCTCTATTTATTAACTTTATTGTACAAAAAAAAAGAAAAAAGAAAAGACAAATACAACAATATTTGTCTTATTAAAAATTGTTGATTTATATGTAATCCAAATATGAATGTTTGCCCATTATCATTCGTTATTTTAAGATAACTGTCAGTTACAAACTAAGATTACTTGATTATTAAATTGTTTATTTCGTACGTTAATCTTCAATATTTTTTTAAACGTATTATGATTTTAAAGAGTATTATATAAAAATCTTGTCAAGAAAAAAAATATATATTGGAGAAAAAAATAACAAACAATTTCTAGATTTACTATCATTATTATCATTAAAATATAATGTAGTAATAATTAAAAATAAAATCTAATATTTCAATTACACTTTATTTTACTAGAAATATTCAAATTTTATTGTTTTACGATTATCTTTATCTATATCTATCTAGTTCTTTCTTCCCTCGTTTTCTTTTTCTTGTCTGTGGATGTTAAAACTATAAAAGAGAAATAATAGGTACACCAGGTGAAATGGGGCGTGAAATATGGAACGACGTATACACGTATATTTATACAAAACCACATATACAAAGTTATGAAGAATAAAAAGGGGGTTAGGAAAAAAAAGAGTTGAAGCGGGTAGTAGTTAAGAGGGGATGCAATGAAAAAGTTGTTGGACTATTCGGAAAAGTTGATCGAAGTTAACGCCACACACACAGAGAGAGTGAGAGAGAGAGAGAGAGAGAGAGAGAGAGAGACGCAAACACGCATATACTTACTCACTTTCAACGACATAGTAGCATTCTAATTATATACTTTAGTCGTTAATAAATGTAAAGAGTATAGTACCATCGACAAATCGATGATCATGTGACACGTACATTTTACGATACTTTTTCAAACGCACGTATATGCTCGTCTTGTTAGATGAAAATAGATAAACGTGTAAAGCTTAACATCATATAATTATTCAATCATTTCTAATCGTGATAAAATAAAAGGATAATTACTGCGTATAATAAAAATTTCATTAATTTACTTTCAATTATCGAGCTTTTATTGTTAGTATATATAAATATTAATAAAATAATTATTTAGTATATCAATACTTGGATCTTGTAAATACTGTAATATTTATATAAATATTATATTATATTTATATTATTTTATATTCTTTTATAATATAAATATTTATTATATATTTATATATATATATATATTTATAATCGTATATTTTATTTTTTTAAAATTATTTCAGACTGAATTAAATTATCAGAATATAATTTGACAAAATGTATTAGAATATCATTATTCTTCTTATTATTATCAATATTATTATTTGTTTATTACGACAGGGGTAACGAGATAATAATAATAATAATAATAATAATAATAATAATAATAATAATAATAATAATAATAATAATAATAATAATAATAATAATAATAATAATAATAATAATAATATAACGTTCTTTTTTTCCCCCTTTTAATTTTTCCTCACAAATTGTGAAGGGAAATTTTTATAAATTTTTCAACGATATTTGATTACGTTTCGTTTGCTTCGTTAGAGAATGGAAGATAAAGGATAGAATTAGGAGGAGGATGGGAGGGTTTGGAGGGAGATATACTAACACGATAAAAGGTAAAATCGTATGCTCGTTGCCTTCTAAAAGGGAGGATCGTCTTTGGTCCTTGGTTTCATCAAAAAACTCCCTTTAAATATGCTCTCTCGCTTTACACCCTTTAAACTTTTTATTTTTTTTTATTTTTTACCTTCGATTCACACGTCTTTTAATAAAGTTGATAAAAATTTCTGTAGCATGGTTATACATCCTCCTCCCCCACATCCCACATCTTCAATTTTAACTGGGTTTTCTTTGCTTTGTTCTTTTTTTTGTATTAATCATGTAAATGTATAATCTCCATTATTTTGTTGCATATATTTGCGATCAAAATAAAATAATATTTTACAAATATTTCTAATAACTCGACCATAAGATTACGTGGATACAATTGCTTTTTTTTTTGCATTATATATTATCAGAAAAATAATATATAAAGACCTTATAATTGAACGCAAACAATTTTTAACGATATGAAATAATATTCTTATAGCAAATTTACGTACCAAAGAGTTAATAAATTAATTATATATTTTATAATATAATTTCATAGAAATACTTCTTTCAATGAAATTTTACTAAACTTATTCTTCCCCATATATATACCACTTTCTATCTTCCTTCTTCCCGTCTCTTTTCCGCTGTATCGTCAAATTTTTTTATTATTATCAATTCGTATTATTTTTCTCCCTTTTTTTTCTTTTTTTTTTTAACACAATTTTTGCTTTTTATCGAGATATGATCATTTACCCCCGTCAACTTTTTATCACCAGATGAAATTTCCTTTTTTTCTTAACCTTCTTTTTTCTTTTATTTTTATATATATACAAAATGTATGTTTTTTTTTTGATCGAACGATTAAAACGCATGGCACGTGTTCTTCCATGGTTGGGTACTATAGGGCGAACAAAAAGGTTTTTAGGTACCTGTGTGCTCGGTCGGTGTTCTACAGGGAAAAAGAGAAAGAGAAAGAGGGGTTGAAAATATGCCCTCAGGGCTACCTTCGCTCGTTTCAAAATGGCGAAAGGGTCGTTTGAGGTTGGTTCGTGGAAAAATCGCTGAATTCAGGGAGTTAAATAATTCTTACGAAAAAAAAGCTTTTATCAGAAACGTGCTCGACAAAAGATAATTCAACAAAAAAATAATAATTTTCTCATATATTCGAATTAAACTTATATATATATATATGTATATATATATATATATAATAACGTAATATATTTTAATTTCGTTTATTCCGTTATTTTACCATAAAGGTTCTTTTTTCAAAGTAAAAGTTAAACGAATTTTTAAGGTGAACGCTTTTATTGTAAAAAAGAAAAGAAAAATATATTATTTACGTTAAAGGTTATAATTTTTTAATACTAAAAAATACATAAATATATTTTAAATGTTTCCCAGATTATTTTGATTATTGTAATATATATATATTGAGCAAATATTTATTTATATTTTGTTCGT
This sequence comes from Polistes dominula, assembly GCF_049000335.1. Lineage (NCBI taxonomy): Eukaryota > Metazoa > Arthropoda > Insecta > Hymenoptera > Vespidae > Polistes > Polistes dominula. The sequence goes on along the minus strand of NW_028300966.1, from coordinate 5,034,827 downwards.
TTGTTATTTTGGTGCTCATTTATCGTTTTTTCGTTTAAATTAACAGATACATCGTCTTGTATTCCCAGTAGACTATTGTTCGTATCGAATCATGCATTAATCGGTTTTGCAAAGCTTCAAAGTCGCATAATATAATGTACGGTATAACGTTATATGCGTTTCGGCATGCGTATCTAACTCTAAGGGATTTAACACGCATTTATCACAATCCTGATCAAAGTTAGGTAGAGATAAACAGAAGAACAGATACAGACATACATTACGTAGATATAACTGATACAATTCTATTCGTATTCGTAATATAGTTAAATTTTAATGACGAGTATTTATATTAATAATATTTTGTATTATTTAATAGTACAAAAGAAAATTAATGATGGCTGTACAAAAATATGTTCCTTTATTTTTCGAATATTTTTTTTGTCGGAACAAATAAACGCAAAAAATAGATGATACACTTTTTTAATCATATTTCTCCTCGTTATCGCAATAATAATATTAATAATAATAATAATAATAATAATAGTGAAAAAAAATAATTAAAAGGATATTAAAAAATATTAACAATGTCAAAAGAAAAAGATTGGTAAACCTTTTCTCCAATATTTTTTGTTGAAACAAATAAATACCAAAAAATAGGTTCTTCAATCATATCTCCTCTCGTTATCATAATGATATTAAAGAAAAAGAAAATGAGTTTTTTGAAACTCGATATTTTATCCTTTTCTTTTTCCCTTTTTTCACAAGCGTAATAAGATTCTCGTAATCTCTGACGTATTTATATAATTACAGTATATATATGTATTTGTTTTCTTTTTAATGTTGAAACTCCAAAGGATAAGTTCGGAATAACTTTATTTCTCGATGTTTACGTTTTTTTTTTTTTAATGAGGCGACCAACCATTCGATTTTACTTCTTCATCGGTCTTCCTTCGCAAAGATGCACAAATCTGCTTGGGGGTTTCCTTCCTTTTATCCTTTTTTTGTCGCCATTTTCATTATCGTCTTTTCTCGTGAGACGTCTAGACACCAAGATTATTCAAAGTCTTACGTTTTTTACCAAAAGGGGAAAAATAAATCAGAAATATCTATGATTCAATTGTTAAATGTGCCCATAATTATGAAAGTGGTCTCAGTCAAAATAAAAGAACAGAGTTTATTAGTTATTAAGCACCACATTATTTTAAACTAAATAAATTCAATATAATTTTCACGATATTGTCAAAAATGAATCGTCAGATAATGTTTGTTTTTTCAATATTACATAGAATTCATATAATGTTCAAATAGAAATCTTTAAATATCTCGAAACAAGAGATACATGACTTAGACCACTTTCATAATTATGGGCACATATATCTTGTTAAATATTCTAATTGTTAGTTGAAAAGTATTTTTCAAATAAAACACTATTTAAATATTATTTTAATTAAACTTTATTAAAAATGACACTTTCATAATTATGGGCACAAATCAAATAATTATATTTGCCTATATAAGTACTTTCATTGATTCTATGAATATTTGTTTATATTTTTGATTAATATTTTGTCAAATGATCAATACTTATTATTAATAATATTAAAAAGAAAAATCTTTATTTATGAATAATAATAATAATTATAAATTAACCCAGTTAGTTTGTTTACCTTTTTTTCTTTACTATCTCCTGACATTAACTTCATAACATTTTTATGGTATCTCGAACGAACGTTGAATTATTACATCAAAGAAATATATCAATGTTTTTTAATTTTTATATTTATCCATTATCTTAACTTTTATTATAAAGAATAAATTTGAAATTTTACATGATTGATGACCCGTGACGTCACTAAATAACGTAAATGCACCGAAAATTGTGCTAATACATAAGGATTAAAAAGTATGATTATTATAGTTATCGTTGCAGCTGCACTCGTAAAGTTCAAAGGATTAATATAAATAATTATTAAATATTGTTCAAAAATTTTTTTTCAACGTTTTTATTAATATTTTAAATATCATTTTAATTAATCATTATTACATATATAGTTATTATTTTCCTTTTATTTTTTATTATATTAGAAATATTCCAAATTTTAGTATGAAATATAAGTGATAAGTATATTATACAAGTTAATGTAAAAAGTATCAATATTTTAAATAGATGATCAGTATTTATAATGAAATAATAATATTTTTTGTAATAATATTGAAATCTGATTCCACATTATTACAACCCTATTTTTATTATAAATACTGACATTGTTTTTATATCGATCAATTATAATACCAATTACTTATCTTACGCACTAATATTATCTTGCAAGACTAATCTTTTATTTAAAATATTGATCGAATGAAAAACAATCTAATAAATCATTTTCTTTTATACATCTAAACAACAAGATAATTCAGAATGCAATATTTCTTGAAAAGAGAAAGAAAGAAAGATAAAAAGAAAGATAAATAGATGGGTATATAGATATCGAGATACACACACATACACACACACACACAGAGAAAAGATGTCGGATTGAACGATTGTTAATAAAACTCAGGTTAGTATAATAAATTACAATCCAACTTCAAGTTGCATCGTATTTGGTACAAAACTTGAAAATCTAGTTGAAGCTTGATCCTTTTATTTTAAAAGATAAAGAAAGACAGAGAGATGTAAAGAATAAGAGATAGATAAGTAGTTAGTTAGATAGATAGATAGATAGATAGATAGATAGATAGATAGATAGATAGATAGATAGATAGATAGATAGATAGATAGATAGATAGATAGATAGATAGATAGATAGATAGATAGTGGACCAAGATAAAAGGAGATGAGTTGATTTTAGGTCGAATCGCTTCTTTTCTAGGTCGTATTCGAAATGCGAAACGACTGTTGAGAATCTAGTTAACTAAATGGATATCAAAAGAAGGCAAGAATAAGGAAAAAGACGTAAAGAAAAGAGAGAGATAAAAAATCTATTCCATAGTCGATTTTAATTTAATGTCAAGAAAGGAGAATAGTTTTTGTATTCTATCTTATTTCAACGTTTAAATGCTGCTATCTTTCTTTCTATTTTACTTTCTTTTTAATATTACGACTGAATGCCAATCAAAAAATGTATCCTTACTCAAACGTAATTATTGAATTTTTTAATAGATATATTATTATATAATATTGAAAATTTTTGCTGGTTTCAATTATTGTATATTATTTCGTATTAACAAATATATTTGTCAATTTTGGTATTAGTATTCTTTTTTCGTTGAAAATATTTGATGTTATAAATCTAAATAAATATTATAACGGGTAACACTATACGATATATATATTTATTTATTATCAATTTTTAATATATTTTATACTTAAATAAACAAATACTGGTATATTGTTTTCGACTAATCCAATATTATCTTAACAGAAAACAGAATTTGCATGAAATCAATATTACAAAATATGATGTTACAAATTGCGCTCCGTAAATATTCCTGTTTGTTCGAAGGAAAAAAAAACCAAAAAAATTAAAATAGAAAATAAAACAAAAATATTTATCCCCAGTAATCAATAATCGATACTATCACAATACACAATGGTATTCCCGTTACTATTATTAAAAAAATCCCAAAACATAAAGTGTGCGATGATAAAAATATTCTATATATTCACGCAGCGTATATATTTACATAGTATCTCCCATAGATTTTTTTTTGTAACATTTCTTTCACCCGTCTAAATAAAGAGTAGAGGTGGAGGAAAAAAAAATTAAAAAAAAATATAAAAAAATAGAAGAAAAGTTTTCCACGCATGCATATATAGAATTTTATGCGTCTGGAACGTTATTTTTTTCGAGTTGTTGTAATAAAATATTCACTATCGTGCATTAAAATTTTCTCTCTCTTTTTCTTTATTTTATATTTTTTTCTTTTTAAAATTTTTTTTTTAATTTTTTTTGTAGTTTTTTTTTTTATATATATATATTTTACTTTTCTCTTTTTTTTTCTCATTTGCCGACACACATTTCAGTTTTTATTTCATTCCAAGTTCGCCCGGGTTATGGAAAAGTTTAGCCGACTTTCGTTTATATTATCCGTGTACATGTATTGAGCTAGTAGTAGTAGTAGTTGTGTATACTTACATGTCTCTCATGGGAGAGCCTAGTTTTCTACGGATAAGTGTCACTCATTGCTTTGAATGCGTCACCGGGCGCCGAGTTAACGCGTTCTACTCGAAGGGTTTTTCTGTATTCCTTCGCGAATAACGCAACTCACGTGTATGTTCTACATTTATATATACGAGTATATTAATTCATATATATATATAGAAAGAGACGTATTATTATACTTGTATAATATAAATGTCCCTTGCTGATTCTTTTTCCTATGAGAATTTAACACGAGTTTTTTCTACATCAAATCGCAATCCTTTTATATTAGATGCCCACGTTCATTAACCTTACGAACTCCTTTTTTCTTTTTATTTTTCTTTCTTTTTTTTTATTTTCCTTCTTTCCTCCTCTTTTCATTTTATGTCGAGTCAAACTCGACAGAAGAGATTTTTATCTTATGTCAAACACGTACACTGACTCGTTATTTTATTCTTTTTTTTTCTTCTTTTTTTATGGTCACCTTTGATAAGAACTTTTTTTTACCTCTTTAAATTATAAAATATCATATTTTTGGAGGGGAGAGGGATAAAATACGCGATAGTATTATATTTTCTTTTTTATATCTTTATTTTTTCTTTTTTGCGAATGAAAAAATATATGAAAACACGGTATAGCTGTTAGTAAAGAAATAAAAAAATAAATAAATATGAGTACAGTAGCGTGCGAGTTTGTCATATATATATATATATTGTCAAAATAAAACACGCAATAGTATGTATCTCTGTTTTTTCTAATAATAAACTAAAAAATATTAGTATTATTAATGTAGATATAGAAAAGAAAAAAAATAAATAAAACGACTGTAGTATGCGAATTTGGTATATTTAGTTTTAAAAGAAAATATGTGATAAATGTGTGTGTCTACTACTATACTTTTGTTTCCGCTAATAACAAAATATTCAAACCGAAAAAAAAATATTAACTAGAAATAAAAAATAAAAAAGAAAAGGAAAAAGAAAAATAAATAAAACTGCGGTAGTAGTATTACGCGCGTGTATTATTTTTTTTTTCTAGAAGCATTTTACTTTTATTTTTATACGATAAAAATAATATCAACAAAAATGAATAACTTTTATTTTTTCCTCTACAAATGCAAACGTTGCAATTGATGTATCTCGTGACCTTGACTAATAATAAGTATATGATAGTAGACACGGTAACACGTTACATACATACTCACACGCACGTCATATATAATACTATTTTTTTTATCAGAATGATTCCTTCATCCTTCGACACACCTATTTTTATATTCTCGTGGCGTACTTAGGGAGTGTCCTTTCGTTCTATGCATTTTATCATCATACACGCTTCTCCTAACATAAGTTATACGTGCTTAGCCAGACTAAGGATTTTCATATAATGGATTTTTTATATTCATCCTTTATCATGCATTTTTTTTTATTGTATATCGTATCAATCATAAATGCATAGTACATTATTATGTGCGTATGTATTCGAATTTACTTATTTTTTTTAAATCTTTTACCATATCAAATTATTCGATTTAATTTTATTCTTAAAAAAAAAAATTAATTTATATCCTACTTATTTTCTAATAACTTTAAATAGAATAATTCGAGAAAATTTCAATTATTTTATTTTGATTTTATTTTCCTCCTACGAATTGTTCACGCCCCAATTAATAAAATATCGCATGAAATTAACGATAGATTTATTTTAATAATTATCATTCGCGTTAATTATATATTAATTTATAGAATTGTATTTTATTGTATTTTTAATTCGTTAAAAATTTTTTTTTATCACTTAGATAGGATCGATAGTAACTTCTGACTTTCTTTTAAACCATACAATTTTGTAACAATTTAACGAAATGTAACAATGTAAAAGTTAGCGCGAATACTTGGGGAGTGAACGTGCTTGAAAAGAAAAATAAGTTTAAGAAACAATAAGAGAAGTTGGGGAAAAGAAAATAAAGAAAAGAAATTTTATCGATCACGGAAAAGTTTTTCGTGCCACTGATGCGTGAGTTGTATTGTTGAACATGTGCGTGTATATAGTACGTATACAATTACTACATAAATATTGTATTATTTAATTAACGTTATAATTATCATACACAATAATATAATAAATAGAAAAAAATATAATAATATAATAATATATATTTAATAATAATATAATTTTATTATTATATTATTAAAATAAGATGTAATATTAAGTTTTATCCTTTTGTTTTGAATATTCTTAAATTATTTTTCATATAATACATTTAATCCCATTTTTCTTCTAACGTAAAATAAATAACTCTTTTGTATGGTTAACATAATATATATATATATATATATTGTAACGATAGCGTGATTATCCCTTAACCTCGAAGCGTTGTTGCTCGCGTTTTATCATTTTTATGATAATGGCTACATTTGAAACATTATTTTTCCTCATTTTTTTTTCAACGATAAAACGATGCACGATACCGATCGTGACCTTATCCCACGCGAATAGAAACTTTTTAATTGTTGAACCCCGTACATTTATGGGAGGATAAAAAAGATAATAAATATATTTTGTTTATAGGTGTATATATGTTTATATTCACATAACGGATGCTTACTTGATTAGAAATAATATGGAAACTTTTGACAAGCGTATTTTCATTTGATCTAATTTATTTTTTTTTTCGTGGAAACAGTTAATAATATACCAAGGGCAGGTTTGATAATTTTCAATAAAAAATATCTAGAACAAAATATTTTATTCGATCGTTTAGCATATCTTAAAGGTTTTCTAGTCGTTATTTTTTATTATTAATTTATCATATTAAATATGAAAAACATTTTTAAAACAAATATCATTTTTCTTATTTTTCTATAATATATTACATCTTTACACCTTGTATATGTACTGAATTATTTTTAAATAAATATAATTATATCTAATACATAGTACTCTATTATAGGGTTTTTCAAATTATGTAGAAACTGCTCTTTTATATCAACATAATATAGCTTATGTAAATATACTATATATATATAAAATTTCTATTCCCCGAATGTTTAATACAATAGTAACAATTTCCACGCAATGACTTTTCTTTATTTCTATTTTATCTTTTTAGTTTAATTTTCTCTCGTATCAGTTACTTTCTTTGCCATTGGTTTGAAATAGAAAGGTTTCACAAATGATCCTCCAGAGAAATGTGCGAAACAGTTTCAAGCCATGAGAATTGCTTTTCCTCAACTTCATGGATTTCGTACAATGAAATATCTTACTAGATCGTTTCTGAGCTCAACACATAACTATGAACCCTCCCCCACACACACAAAATTTCTTCCCTCATATATTTATATATAAATTCATACATAATAGAAACTAAAATGAGAATAGACTTAAAAAATGTATTGTATTATTGTCATAAAATATACACTGTGACATATCTTTCACATATTATGACAATTTTATAACAAGTTGAAACGTGAAAGAAGAAAATTACATCTAAATCCCATTAGTTTCTATCTCTTTCTATTTTCTCTTTTTTTTGTGCAAGTACGATATATGTCCATATAGAACTAATATAATATAAGATATTTTAATTGAAATGGCATGATCAAATAACTCTTGTCATTTCAATTAAGCAATAAACAAAAAATAAACAAAAGCATATTGTTACATAGAATTTTATTATAATATATGTTATGTATTATTATATATAGTTGTCATAAAATATAATATATATCCAAATAAAAAATAATTTTTTTTCTTGACGAATTTATTTTTATTTATTAAAAACAAAAAAAAAACAAAAAAAAAAGAAGAAAAAGAAAACAGAAGCAGGTAAAGATATTTTTTTGTTGAAACTTTTCAATCCGCCCTCGTATGCCCCACATATATATTTCAAAAGAATTTTATGATATTAAAATTTCAAACGTTATAAAATAAAAATCAATCCCCAAGTCTCTCTCTTTCTTTTTTTTTTTATTTTTTATTTCTCTCTCTCTTTCTCTTTCTTCATCTCTGTATGTACTTCCATGATTGGAAATGCCAAAACAACATTTATTCCTTTCATTAGTTTGGAACACTTTGGAACAGGCACAGACAAATTAATATTACTAAAGAATTTACTTGTAATTAGCAAATCACTAACACCCATTGTCTGTAAATGTTTTAGACTTCTAGGTTGTTCGCGAATAAGTTTAATGCCCTTCTCAACATCTGCACCAGTCTTAGTAGCGCATATGTACACAGCCTTTGCAGCATGGAAAACATCGGTACTACAACCCACAGAAACAAGTAAACATTCAAGCGCTGAACTAATACAGTACTCCCATTCATTATGTGGGTATTGTGGAAATAACATGGTGGCAAGGATATCTAGTGGGTCCTTATATGGTGTTCCATTATAATTATTGTACCCCAGGAAATGTACAAGGTTAAGATCCCTAGTCCAATAGCTCTTCTTTAGATTAACCTCTAACCCAAATACTTCCTTCATGCATTTAGCGTACATATCAAGATTTATAATCGCATCAGGCTTAAAGCAGATCAAACTGTCATCTCCAAAGTAAATATCAAATACTGGCTCAGAATTAAAGACCTGTTCATTAGCAGTCCAACTGTAAACCATATTTACTAAAGTGCCAATGATATTTGTGAACATAGATCCCGATGGTATTCCATGGTACTTTTTAAAACGGCGACCATCTGAACTTTGTATAGGTGTTTCAATGAAATACTTTTCTATCTGATTAAAATAATCAGAATCTTCATCTTTAATAATAAACTTTTCCTTCACGATGGCGAACACAGCACGAATCAGCCAGGCAGGTACACTACTGTCAAACACATTATAATCTGTGACTAAAATCTTTGTTACGCCGAATCTTTTATTGGCTATGACTATTTGGTAGTTTATCCACATCATTCCGCCCTTCATTATTTCGCAACCATACGCTGTATTTCTACAGCATTCTTGACGTATTAGCGAGTCGATGAGTGGTAACGCGAATTTAGCCTCCTGTAATATTATGACCAACGGAATTACCCAATCAGGCCGAATTTTATTCGTATCCGAAGAACCAACAATATGGCTCCGGGCGAAAGCGGCACAGTCTGGAAACAGAACATTTGTCAATCGATAGAATTTCCATTGTTCTTCAATTGCAAATAAATATTCCTCAATAATCTCTTCTGTATTTTTTCTAGGATGAGTCTTTATGAAAGGTAGTCCCGGCGAAGTCGCTTGTGGTATTCTCGCGGATGTCTCCTTTAACGTTAGTGGTTGAAGTTTCTTTTCAACATCAAGATAACGTTTCAATTTAGTCAAAGCATTAGTATAAGCGACCAAGGTAGTATTTTGGCGTTTTACGCGAAAACTTTCCGATGTTGTCCCATATGTAGTTGGGAGTTAAGAGTAGGATGTTTTTGACTAAGAACAGCATCAGCCAACGGTTTTAACTCCTGGTCACAAAAGGCACTATATATCTTGAACGATAGTTGCCGAAAATTATACCTTGCTGGGAATCCTGAATCATTGGGTAAAATATGTCCATGTATAGGATACCAATTTGGTTTACGGTCTGGGATGTAAGGATAGTTCGCCCCAACTATTATGTTTTTTCCAGTTTCAAACTTAGTATTGACAGAAGTTGCCATCTGGCAATTCAAACCAATCAACAAATATTACCTAAAAAGAAATGAGATATATTACGTCTTGTAGTATAATAAAAAGTGCGGTCTATTTTTGATCAAGTAGTTAGATCTTTACCAAGGAATGACCTAAAGAATTGTAGGCTGATTCGACCAAATTTAGATGTGAGAACTGGAGAAGAAGATGGTAGTCGATTTATAAATTTGACTGAAATTATGTTACGGTAAAGGTAGATAGTCAAAAATGAAAATAAAATGGTTACCTTTTCCTGTTGCTAGCTTATTATAAAATGTTTCAAAACAGAATACAGACTTACTGTCTAATATACGGAATTATTACTAATATAGATTTACCAACTAATTCAAAAAATATCGGATTACAGAAATTTATGAATACCAATCGTTAAGAAAGATTCATCACTGACACACGTCGTCGAAAAAATACATTTTCAGTACGTTGTCCTGGTTCATGTTTATATACTAATTCCCCTTTTCGCCTATCATCGTCCCTTTCCTTCCGACGTGTTTTAAACTTAATTTAAACTAATACTTTTGCTAGAAATCCCCACTTCTCACTATTGCAGCTAACGACGGATTTCATGATTGATGTTTTCGAAATCACATACGCCAAAAGCACATACAAAACTTACATACCCTCTCATTTCTTCATACCATAACAACAGGGGACATTTCTTATATTGTTACCTAACAGAAAAACATCTTCGTTTATCATAGAATATCTATTTATATTTATAAGAAAGTCGTTTTTTTTACCTTTTCTAGAACTATATATTTTCTTTTGTATATATGAGAAATGCGAGTTTATCCTTTCCTAGAAATAGTTACTTAAAACTAACTACAAGGAAAACCATCGGTTTACATATCTAATAATACTTGTTCTTAAGTAAATTTAATATTTCAGCAACAATGATTAATAAAGTATATAGAGTTACCTGATACAAATATTCGGCGAGAAATATATTTCGCATACCATATTGCTGACAAGTTTGATACTAGATTTATGGAACCGGTCACAATGACGGTTTTTCGATTTAGTGCTTAAATATTCTGAACATACAAACATTATTCTTTAAATATTACATATTGGTTTTTAATTATATAATGCAGCGAATATATATTTCTAGTCATTTTCTTTGGAACACCTTTATTTTATTATTTCCAGATGTGGTATACCTCTTTTTACGACAATTCGTCCATTTGAAAGGTTAAGTTATATAAATATACAATATCTGGAAACAATAAAAATGAAATAACAATGAATAAGAAAAAACAACACTAAACAAATGACGGCTATTTTCCAGTAAATACATGAGCAAACAAGTTTGGACTTGTTGTCTACAGTTAAATCAAACCTTCTCATATCACAAATACTCACAGTTCACTGGTGAGCTTTGCCGGTAAAAGAAGTTATTTTTTGAGATGAAGTATCTCTTATTATTTTATAAAACAAGTAGATCAAAGTGAAAGATTATAAGATAGAGTTTACATGTAAAAAATGTATTGAAGACAACATTAAATAAAAATCTATAACTTTTTAATAAATAATTTAAAACAAAAAAATAATAAATAATGCATTTTAACATACCCGTCAAAAAGACGGATTTCAGTAAAAAAAAGGGTATGCAGGCAATGCCCGTAAATCTAGTGGTAATGTCTTCTTCGTAGAAACTGTTAATAAGATAGTGACATCAATAGCGGATGATAGAGATGAAAGTCCTAATAGAAAAAGAATTCAAATCGAAAGGGAAATCGTAAACAACAATATCTTGAAGAGATTTTGAAACCGTAAAGTTAGATGAAATTAAAAAGATAATTACAGAGCTGACAAAAGGAAAAAGTACAACAAATGATATATCAACTGAGATATTACGAATGATATTTAGTGTAATAAAACAGGCATTCATAGATTTAATAAACGAATCGTTAAGAAAGGGATGTTGTCAAAATAGCTGGAAGATATTTATTATTATACCGATCCCTAGGATCGGGATAAGGGATCTATCCCTATCGGGATAGATAGGAAATGCAAAAAAGATGAATGAATTTAGATCAATTAATATGCTATCACTATACGAGAAAGTATTGAGATTAGCGATAAAAAAACAATTAGACAATTTCATGGGAACAAATCAAACCATAACAGAACACCAGGTTGGATTCAGGAAACATAATTCATGTGAAACGGCTATACAAAGTGTTATAGATTTTGTGGGGGTTATAGAAAAGATAAAGAAAATAAAAAGATGATGATGATGATGATGATGATGATGATGATGATATAAGTATATAATAATAATAATAATAATAATAATAATAATAAATAACAAGAATATATATTAAAGTAAATAATAATAAGTACAGAAAAATAACATTTTACTAATAACTGATAGAAATACAAATGTACAAAGAATTAAAGAGACAGAGATTATCCAGCAGACGCAAATTTACTTACAAACGGAACTTACCAACTTATCAGACAGAGAAACGCTTAATTTGACTTATCTATATATTTATACTAAAAGTAACCTAGACCCTTTTGAAGAGGGGCAGGGAACATATTAATCTTATTGGCCTTTAGTATCCACTGGAGGTGGGGGCCAAAATTGGAAAAGCTCGGACTCCCACCGCTTTTAATTGTTATCACCAACGGTTTTCCCCCTAGCAACCATCAACGGTTTTTCATAAATAACCGCCAACGGCTTTCCATTTGTTATAAGAAAGAGAATAACACAAAGGACAGAAAATCGCTTACAAAGATAAGGAAATTGTAACCTTATACGGCTTATCGCCTACAACTTAAAACGAACGTTTGTAACGACGTTGAAACGAACGTTGTCTATTGGACTGAGAAAAAAATAAAAAACTGCGATGCAGAGGATCTTCCTATTAAAATTAAGAGCTCATATTTGGTGAGAATTTTTTTAAGGTGTCTAGCAACCCATTTTTCCGTGGTACTTGTAAAAAAAAAAAATAATTGATTTTTTTGACTCACCCTAATATTCATATATTATGTTTATTGGTTTTTTTCTAAATTTTTTTAACGTTCATATTAGAACTATATTAAAATGTCACAGTGGCAACCAAAGTTTAGTATAATAATAATCAAAAATGATATACATATCTATGTTAAACACTAACATATGATTAAATTTATACTTTGTTATTATAAGAAATCATAGCCAATATCTTTATCGGTTGAAATTTTTGTAAGATATTTTTTACTTATGCAATGAATGTTAAAAAGAATCTGAAATAAAATGTACTTTTTCAAAAAAAAAAAAAAAAAAAAACATGAGAGTAATATTACAATGCAATCGGTTCATTGAAGTGGAAGATATGTTAAACGATAAATGCGTTTTATGTCGATTAAACGAAGACTTTATTACAGTGTATGTATGTATATTTATTTTCAAGGTTAGGAAAGAACTGCCGATTTTTAAAAACAAACAGCATTGCTGGAACTCAGCAGTTGCATAGCGTTATACCAAGCAATGATGAGTCTTTTTAAACTCGGTCTGCTAGATAATTGGCAGCTTTATTGTAGTTATCAATAGGCTAAAACTTCACCGTTATGGTTGCGGAGGGTGTTTATTTGTAAGATATTATTCTAATTCTGAAAAATATACTATTAATAATTTTTTGAAGCGACTAAGAAAATCTAAATAAATTGTTAATTATATTTACTTGAAAAATTGACCAATAATACACTGCAATCTTTATGTATTTATAATTTTCGGTAGTATATAATTAAGCTAAGCTCATTAAATACATTTAAAAATAATTATATTTCTTTAATAAGGTTTATTTTAATATAAAAACAAAATTAAATGCCGAACAAAATAAAACGAAAAATTTTAAAATTAAAAAAAATAATGGGAACAAAATTCGGCCCATCTGGAGAAGGTATGATTTATAATATATAAAACGATTTTTGGAAGGATAGAGTTTTTCTTTAGTATGACTAACACATGAATTGTTTCTTTGTAATTAACACAAATTTTATTATTTTATACCAAAAATACAATATAATAGCTTAACTTAATTATTAATCCTACCTTTAATTAACAAAGAAACAACATTAAATGTTGTTATTCACACTGTTGTTTCTCGGTTACTTTTACAATTTAGTCTTAGATTCTTAATTATTTCTACGTTTGTACTTTGTGGCTTACATCGTCTCTCGCCACATGTCGATTTATCCGATTGTCTTTGGTACAGTAGGAAGTCTGACTTACCGACTCGATCCAGGTGCTAAATTCAAATAGGCTAAGGATACTTTCCTTTCATATATATATATATATATATATAGATAGGATAGATAGATAGATAACATTATTATATTTGAGTATATTTTTTTATATTAGATTATATTATTACATTTAATTAAATCTTTTTATTATATTAGGTTATATTATTGTTCGCACGCATTATATTTTATGCTGACGCGAATCCATTTCAAACTAACGTACAGTTTTTAAGTTGCAATTATACGCAAGTTTGTACGGAAAGTCTCACGACGGTAAATTAACACGGTGTGAGTGGTTTTGTAGTATACTAAAGGCAATTCTTTAGTCAACAATGATTTATTAACTTGAGTCTTGGCGACTATGTTACAATTGTTCGACGTGGACTGTATAAATGTATGATGTACAACAGACAATGTGTATTACAGGTAAGAGTACTTAATGGACAGAACCCTTCTTACATTATTTCACGGGTTTTTATGCATAAGTTAGTTACACCCCCTTGGAGAGGGAAGAACTTAAATGGGACTTATTGGCCAATAGTAGGAGGGTCCACCTACCAGGATCTCTCGAAGGAAAATCTTATGTTTTTGGGAAAGGGAAATAATACATAAACAAATGTGATCTAAAATATCGGAATGTTATTTCTTTTTATGGTATAATACGTGCTTAGATAAGAATCAGAAACCTTCAAAGGGCCCGACACTGTATAAAGGGTTTTCATCGCACCATATGTTTCTTTGATCATTGAGATAGTTTAGGAATTTATGGCCCTTTAGAATTTCTTAATATTTAGGTAAACAATACCTTTTATCTGCTGCCTATCGTATTTCATGATATTTTATTTCATAGGCTTATCGCAGGATCTGTTTCACAGAAATTGAATATTATAAAAAATAACAAATATAAAGTTTATCGTTTATAAAAGATTTGGTACTGAACAATTATTATATTTAATTATATTTTTTTTTATATTAGATCATATTATACATATTAGATTATTTTATTTTATTTTTTTATTATTATATTATATTACCATTATATATACAGTCGCATGTAAATAGCTGAGAAAGGTAAATAAAGAATATCTATCAATCTATCAATCTATCTATCTCTCTTTCTCTCTTTTTAAATGTACTTTTCCAATCAGGATTTGCTCTAGCATATCGCTGGATAAAAAAGAGATAAAGAGATAGAAAAATAAAAAAAAGGGGAGAAAGAAGCACATCGAATCGGGTAGTTCAGGTTCGTTACTCTCTGGCAAGAGTTCGCGACCCTCTTTTAATTAAATATACACTCGCGTGCGTGATTGCGTATATGAGTTAGTTTCCCTCACACATATAAGTACAAGTTACACACGTATAATCAAGGGAGGGACACGAAAGGTACTAGCACCCGATCCCTTTTTCTTTTCTTTTTTTTCTTTCTTTCTTTCTTACTTACTTTCTTTCTTTTTTTTCTTTTACCGTTCTCGATATCAATGATCATCTTTTTCTCGAATTTAATTGAAACGTAAAAAAAAAGAAAAAATAAATATTTCTAGTTCATAGTTTTACGCATATCTCGTTCCTAGTATGTATGTGTGTGTGTTCTTTATTTTGTACAAGGTAATACATATTCATATTACTATATGTCCATTTATACTAGATTGTTTATCGCGTCCTTCAATATTAACATTTGAATATTTAATTTTGATTATTTCATCGATATATTTTATTACCATTTTTTTCGTATTCGCAATCAAATTTAAAATATGTACGATTGTAAGAATTTTAATAGATTTATTTGAAATTTTATTAGCTTTTGTTATTATTTTTTTTCTTTTTTTAAATTTATTTCGAGATTTGTGTGATCGCTAAATCGTATTAACCATTGATATTAATTTTGTCAATTAATTATACGCAAATTTACACATTTTATTCGTATATTTTGACCTTTTCTCGATTCTTTTCTTTACTCTTTTTTTTCAATCTTGTTATTGACTTCAAATAAATTACACGTGCAATTAAAAAATTTATTTTATTAATATTAAACAACAATTGTTATTTATTAACTTGTATTTATATGAATTATTTTATTTTTTATCATATTTCTTCCTGTTGTTCTCGTAAAATGCATCATAAAAAAAGGAAGAAGCGAGCACTTAAAGTCAAGATTTTATTGGAATCTTTTTCCATTGCAAGACGGTTGTTTCAAGAACGTAAAGTTGGCAACATAAAATCAGCATAGTTATGTAATAGTCGTATCCCTTTCGTAAATTTAAATTCCTTGCCAGTGGTTTTACCAACAGTTTATGATAATTCCTTTTCCGGCCGGAACGCGATAAACGTTTCCTATTTTTCGAGAATATATCTTTTTACTTCGTGCGTGCGTGTTTTTGTGTGTATTTGTGTGTGTGTTTATGGTAACTTGCTTGTGCGCGCGGGTGATATTATTTTTATATGCGAATATCAGCGAACATTAATTATCCTTATCGTTATTTTATTTACGACGTATTCAACTTTTAATCACGCTAGAATAATCGTGTAAATGATCTGTAATTAAAGGTTCTATATATTAAATATGATTTAATATATCAACCACAAATATCTAATTAACATAACATTAAAATGCTAATTTAAATTAATGCTCGTCGAAGAAATTTTTAATGGGAACAATTAGGTTTGGATTAAGTACGCTTTTTTTATGATGATACTTTTACGTATTATTATTGATGCTTGTTATGGGAAAATAATCACTGTTGATTGTTAAACAAATTGAATTGTTCATGAAATTGTAAACGACGTAAGCTACATAAGTAATTTTGGATAAAAAGTTTAGTTATGATAACAAAATTAATAATAATTATTAACCGTGTTATATGGGAATATTATTATACGTGTTTTATGTTAGATCAAATATAAAGAAAAAGTATATGTAATATATACAGGGTGATTCACCAATTCTTGTCACCTAAATAGCTTCGAAAGTATGATAGTAACAGAAAAGTGGATAAGGAAAAAGTTGCATGAAAAATTCAGAACTACAATATGACATTAGTACTTTTTTGCTAGATTGAGTCATTTCCGGGATTCATTGGTCAACTTTGTTTTTTTTTAATACAATGTTACATTTTAATAGTTATTTTCGGATAGCAGCTGACAAGACAAATTCAATGATGCTCAACATTAAATACAAAACCTGACAATGACCAAAAAAAATTATACAGAAAATATCTGTTCTGTCTGTTGTCGAAGCAACTAAAGGATGGCGCAACCCTCTTTCTTTTCTTTTCTTTTTGTTACGTCAGAAGGAACAACCTCCATAGGCTCTCCAGGCCCAGTACTTGAGGGAGTGTTGAATTAAGCCCAAATTGGACTAGCTAGAAACTGAAAAACATCCCAAAATAATAACCCTAACATGCAACCAATTGGGGCGGACGATAACGCGCTCACTAAAAACAAATATCTAATACGCAAAAATGCTCCATCGATGGTGAATCGGGTTGGCATTCACCCGGTTCGCATCCTATAAAAAACTAAAAAGATCGCATGAGTAGCTCGACAGTCTTTTGGAAGCCTTTAAAAATTCCGAAAAGACCAAACTATTCGTCCCATGACAAGCTTGTCAGGTCGAAACCAAAAAAAAAAAATTGCTCCAGGTGAGGCTCGAACTCACAACCCCGGCATTGCTCACGAACACTGTCTTATAAGTACCGTGCGCTAACCAATTGCGCCACTGGAGCGATTAGAATGATATAATCTTAATATAAGTTTGACTCGACCATGACGTGAGCATGACGTGAAAGAGCTATATTGTGACCGGCTTGTTCGCCAGTTTTGACCTTCATTGACCTTCAAAAATATTGATGTTGCACATCATTGGATTCGCCTTGTCAAGAGCTATCCGAAAATAATTATTAAAATGTAACATTGTATTTAACCCATTGACTGCCAGACATATTTAGAGCGACTTGCCTTAAATTTTTAAAAATATAATAATATTAAGTTACTGATATAATATTGTAATGGTATTTACAATAATTGATAATTAATGTTTTCTACACCATATAAATATTTTATTCAACCTTTTTAATAATTCTTAACGTAAATAATCATTTGTAATTAATCTGAAATTGCAGCACGCACTACGAGATATCTCGTAGTTGGCAGTCAATGGGTTAAAAAAATAAAGTTAACCAATGAATCCCGGAAATGACTCAACCTAGCAAAAAAGTACTAATTTCATATTGTAGTGAATCGAAACTTTTTCCTCATCCACTTTTCTGCTACTATCATTCTTTCGGAGCTATTTAGGTAGCAAGAGCTAGTGAATCACCCTGTATATATAAAAAAAGAGAACAAATACGTGACTTATATCACTTGAATAAGTTATGACAATGATCCCCCTATTTTTATTTTTATTATTTATGAGCTATAAAAAATATATCCATACATATTCGTATAAATAATGCAAATCATAAAATGGAAGTGTAGGATATTGGATAAAACAAAAGTATTTATGACCGAATTGGTAGGATTTTTATAACATCTTTTGTATGTCACTCGAATTTTCAAATGTCTTTTTCTCTCTTTCTCAAAAGATTTACCAATAGGAAAGATATCTATATGCATAAAAGAGAAAGAGAGAGAGAGAGAGAGAGAGAGAGAGAGAGAGAGAGGTATCTATAGGAAAAGTTGAGAAAAAGAATCGAGCACTTTCCATTTGGTCTAACAATGCCGTTAACCATTTTGATTGGTAACATCGAAGAAAAGCGAACTGTCAAAACTAAAAGGAGTCATGGGGTTGTAAATTTATGGCATCCTAAGGTCATGTGGGAACATATCATACATTCTTATGTCAAAGAAGAATTGAAAAGAAAAAGAATAAAAGAAAGAAAGAAATAAAGAAAGAGATTGATATGTATATATACACATATATATATATATATATATATATATATATATATATATATATATATATATATGGATAGATAAGTAGATAAAAGAAAAGATATTATATATATATATATACATAAATTTTCAGGGTATGTGTGTGTATATGTCTGTATTTAATAAAGGAAAAAAAATTAATCTCAAATGTTCTTGCGTAATAGAAATACCTAAGGGATTTTTGTAAACGTGAAGGATGGTAGAAAATAAAGATATTGTAAGGGTTATAAAGGACACAATGATAATCATAATGTTGGATTAGAAAATTAGCTCGTTACAAATGAGAGAGAAAAGGAAGAGAAAGAGTGAATTAATTATAAAAAACAAACAAGCTGATTGTTCGGGGAATTTCAGAAAGTTATTCGTAGTCAAGTTAATGGTAAGTGTCCTTTTTTTATAGTATTAAATTTGTTTTTCCTTTCTTTTCTCACATATATGAGAGCCGGAAATTTGTTACATTAAAAATGCATATTATGCATTTATAAAGTTCTAATATTATTGTAACAACCAGCGTGGCTAATTTCACTTGCATAAAATTCTTTTTTTCGGTTTCCATTTCCTACCCCACGCTTTTTCTTCGCTCTTCTTGCCAATAAAAATCTAGTTGGATGATCTAATTGACGGATAAAGTTATTGTTTAAAAAAGAAAACGTTGAATCATCTCAAGATAATAAACAACATACGGAGAATCGTTTCATTTTTTAATCACGTCATCTTTAAACAACAGATTTAGATGATTTTACAATATAACTTTCGAATAAAAGCTTTAAATAACCTTGTGTTTATGAAAAATTTTCTTTTTTTTTCTCTCTTCTTATTTTTAAGCCTATAATACGCTCACAACGTCTGTACGAAAAAAAATAACTTCGATAAGAAAACAAGAAAAAGCTCGAACACCCTGTATAGTGAAAAAAAAAACACGTATATTCTCGATGGCTGCTCAGAGATATCGTAAATTCGTTGGTTATTCGCGAGAAAACGCGATTCTAGAAGAGTTTAAAGTTGACTATGTGATCGAGAAGAGAATATAGGTTAACTGCACCATCGTGCTTAGGATGGTTATAGGGAGGGATGGTGAAGGGGTGGGAGAAAGATTTCTTCGTACCTCTTACCACTCCCATTTTCCATCATATCCCTTTTCCTTTCCACCCTTTTTTTTCCTTCTTGTTTTTTTTTTACTTGCTTGCTTGATTTTTCTCTCTCTCTATTTTTATTTTAATTTTTTTTCTTTTTTTTTTTTATACATTTCTATGTGGATGGCATATCTTAATAAAGTTCTATAATTTCCGTAAAAGTTACGAGAGTTAAAACCACTAAAGCTTTACGACGATAAACATATCCGTTCTATTTCGTTCCGTTGTTAACCCCCTTCCCCTTTCCCTTAATCGTAAATTGTTGACATTGCAATACAATATATATGAATACAATATATACGAACACAAAAATGCCTCGGTGCCCATCCTGACCCAGATTTTGCAACATAAGGCGTGCTCAATTGTTCGCATTAAAAAAAAAATTATTTTCTTGCGTCAATAATAATAATATATAATATTGAATACGTGTTGAAAGTATATATGACGTTAGAAACTTGTCATTAGACAATAAAGAATTTTTGAGAAAAAACTATATTGCAAAAAAAAATATATATAATATAAAATATTTAAAAATTTATATGTATGCATTTTGATTTTTAGTAAAAAGGTTTTAATATTATTTCAAAATCAAAAGTTTGTTATTTTTTCTTTCTCTTTAAATAGGAACCTGCATTTTTAATAACGGCAACATATTCTACGTAAAAAAGAAACAAGAACAAAGTTTTGACTGAAACTATATTTCAACTTCAATCCCCCGAAAATCAAGAAACGAAATTGGTTCGTACAGGCAGGCTTATTAATTATTTCTTCTACATCTGTTTGACTCGAAAATTCTGTCTCGTGCAATTTGTAATCGCCTTATACGTGGATCAACGCAGACGCGACCGTATTGACCAAAGGGAAATATTAAAATGGACTCGATGAGGAATTGTGATAAAGAAAGACAAAACGAAATAAGCTTCCAATATTATTTTCTATTAATTTTCCTAATATATTTTATTGTATGTTTTTTTTTTTTAACGTATATGATTATGCTTCAGAATTTGATGAAAAGAACAAAACAAAAATTACATGTAAACGTCTTAGTGATGGCAAACATTATGTTTCAACGTTGATTATATACTTACTTTGTACTATATAACATTATTTGCGATACTTATGTTCATTTTGATACAGTTGTGATTCCCAAACTTTTTCGATTTACCTTTGTCGAGTACAGAATTTTACGTTAAATTCTAACGAATTCTACACTTTGCAAATTATTGAATAATTGTTTGTAAGGTTTAGATAGAAAAAAAAATGAAACGCATTTTAGATTATGGAGAAAAACAAAAACATGTAAGTGAATAATTATGAGTGAAGTATTATAATAATTAATTAGATGGATGGGGCCTGTTGTAGTTGTTGTAAATTTCCTTAAATCGTTAAATTTTATTGGAATACAA
Source organism: Polistes dominula (assembly GCF_049000335.1). NCBI lineage: Eukaryota > Metazoa > Arthropoda > Insecta > Hymenoptera > Vespidae > Polistes > Polistes dominula. The sequence goes on along the minus strand of NW_028300966.1, from coordinate 5,013,328 downwards.
CTATCCTCATTTTTTTTCACATTGATTTTCGAACGATATGTGTTAGATTTTGTTATTGTAATTATCGAAAATTCAGCTTTGTACAAATAAGAAGTTGAAAATAAAATAAAAATAATGTAATTTTTGTAATATTTCACTGCATACTAGTAAAGAGATCACTATTATTCAGTTTGAGAATCACTGTTTTTTGTTTATAATTATTAGAGAAATAGGGGAGAGAGAAACTTGACTGTTATAATTTGTTATTTCTTTTTACTAACCAAATAACTATTGTATTTTAAATAAAATAAAATGACTTAAACGCAAAGCGCACGATTTTTCGAGTATAATAAATTTTTATAAAAATTTAAAAATAAAAAAAAGAAAATTTCATATTGTAACATAAAAAATTTGAAAATCTATGTTATTCAATCTATTTTTTCAAATAAAATCAATCGATACATTATGCTTAGTTGTATTTTATTACATTTATTTATTTCTTTTGTATCTAATTTTTTTTCTAGGAAATAATTTTTACGTTCTTTTTTACGTGTTCAAGAAAATCACAAATACATAATAATTTGATTGTTAATTGATTTTGCGTTAAATTTTTATTCAATTTTTTATCAATCGAAAGTTTAAAAACGTTTTTAATATTTTCATATAAACGTGTATTATAAATCTGTTATGTCTAATTTTCAATATTTCTTTGGCTTTTTCTTTACGTTGAAACGTTGAAAGAAACGTTGTCTCTATAAAATCTTTTATGAGTTGCTACTATCATCGTCATCGTCACCGTCATGTTTTTCCTCTCGGGGGACATTACTTAACATCAGCCAAAAAGCTGCAATGTTTATTTTCTCTTTCGTACTCACGTAAACGTCACTTGGATCGATTTACGCCAACAACCGAGTGCATTTTTATGCTGCGCTTCCTTTCACGAGTTTAGGAAGACACATCTCTTCCATTTATACGTATATAATATATCAAATATAAGTATAAAATATTATATCATAAATATAAATGTATAATATAGAGAAAGAAAAAAGAAAATCATTTATAAAAATATAATATACATGTATGTATTATACTTCATACTAATAAAGTGTCTTAAATTTAGAAGGTATTGAAAAAAAAAACAAAAAAAATAGGAAAAAACTCTGAGCATAGTTTCAAAGATGGTTTTAACACATTACCCGCCAATCGCCTTTTTTGGGATGCATTTTCAAATTTTTTTCTTTTAATAACTGCAACTTTAGAATGAAATATACTCGTTAAAATCATGAGATCGTACCTCGTGCTTCATGAAAATATTAAAAATTCTCACTATTTTTTTTTTAAATCAATAATTAGTGATATAAAATAATTTTTATATTTAAATAAAAAAAAACAATTATTGCAAAAATAGTTTTATTTGGTTACTATGAATATCATTATACAATTAATTTAATTCTTTTTTTTTTGCATTTTCGTGTTGTGGTGGGTAATGAGTTAAGTAGACTATAATAAAAATTATTAATTCGTTACGTTAATAATATTTATTGTAATATATTTTTTTAAATATTATTTTTATCTAAACATGGATTAAAACGTTTTGATAATAAACGAATAAATTTGTTGAAAAATATAATGGTAGTATCGTTACATCATCGTACATCCAAGTTTTAAGCGAGATCACAAATAATGGGATCTAAAATAAGTGAAAAATCAAAAAAAAATGAAAGGAAGAAAGAAAACAAAGAAAAAAAAGAAAAGAAAAGAAAAGAAAAGAAAAGAAAAGAAAAGAAAAGAAAAAAAAAGAAAAGAAAAGAAAAGAAAATGCATCTTTCTTTTAAAGTTTTCGAGGAACAGATGCATCCTTACGGAATCTATCTCACATGTATTATATATATATATTTTGACGACGTATTCAGTATTTCGTAAAAATTTTCTAAGATATTCACCATTGTTATGTACACGTTTTATTTGAAATACTCGAAAATATGCATTACTCCATTTAACAAACGTTTGAATAATACTACAGTGATATGTAGTAGCGTAGAAATACATTTACATATATTTGTAAATGATTACAGAATGCTTTTGAATAACTGGAAACCTTCGTTTCGTAAAGTTTCGAATTTTCTTTCAAAATGAGAAAAGAAAATCTTGTATAGTAAAATGTTCCTTGCTGCGAACGTGATTTCTTTTAAAAAATGAAATTCCATCGTCGTTTTTGATTAACCTACGTAATAAATTATATGCATAGCATTGAAAATAATGAAGTTAGAAACCTAGCTTATGTTTATTACTATTACCAAATATTTTGTATGAATAATTTTTTTGATCAATCTCTTTTCCTTCTTTCTCTTTTTTTTTTTCTTAATTCTTTTTTCTCCATTCCAACACGAATCATAAAGCAGGTGTCCTCTCGAATCTAATATCAGAAAGAGAGAGATAGAAAGAGATAGAGAACAAAATAAATAAAAGGAATTTTTCTTTTTTATCTTTCTTAATTTTCTCTCAAACCCTTGTGTAAACTCGGCCACCCGAAAATCAACACGATTTTTAAATATTCATTTAATAAAAGTCAATAAGTAATTTGCAAGTTAAAAGAAAACGTTCCTGCTCGGACATTAATTTTCCTTCTTTTCTTATTTTCTTTCTTTCTTTCTTTTTTAAAAAGAGATTTTAAACGAAATAAAAAAATTTTTCTTTTAATTTCGAAACTTAAGTATATTTAACAATTAAGATATTATTATTATTTATCTATAGTTTAGTATCGTTTTCTTTATCTCTCTCTCTCTCTTTCTCTTTCTTAATTGATACCATATTGTTAAAAAATGAAGAAAAATTTATAAAAGTAACATAGAAACGAGCTGCGGAATCTACAACGCATCTTTCTCCCTTTTTTCGAAAGCAATAAGAGCAATTCTACGTGAAAAACCAGAACGGGTTAACTTTTTTGCGAGTTTCAGCTGACATGGCAAGTTTCACGTTCAACGATTTTTCTGCATTTAATATATATATAGATTTATCTTTTAAAGCCGAGATAGAAATTCAATTTTCTTCGTGTAAGTAGAAAAATTCTAAGATCCTTGATTATTTCTTTTTTCTTCAAATTATTTAACTAAATTATTTTTTTTTTTATATCAAGATTTCGAAGAAATCGAAATTTTTCTCAATAGTATTAGTTTCACCGAATAAACGTACGTACCAGTGCTCATATTTATAAATTTTTCAGAAAATTAGAGACTCTTTTAATATTGCAAATATAACATATAAACTCACACACGCATATAGATATCTACGTATGTATCTACGTCAAGCATGACGAGCATTAAAAATTAAATTAGACAAATAAGAAAAATACATGAAAACAAGTAGAAGAAATTGAAGAAAATTTATTAGAAAAAAAAAATAAATAATTGTAAAATAAAAAAAAATATGAAATCAGCGACTATTCAAATATCACATGTACAATATAAATATTATTACGCATTCTCTTGTATAAACGTATATGTATATCTACGAACCGGATGGCACAATGTTATAATTGGTTGACAAGTTAATTATTCTGCTCACGTATAATCGTTGGCGCGTGTCTCGGACATCAATAGTGGCTAGTATAGTTACCTTTGATAGAAAAGCCTCTACTAAATTAGGCAGTGATAGATAAATAAATAGGATAGACAGAGATAGACAGAAAGTCAAGAAAGATAAAGGTAAAAGTTGATACCGAGATAGAGCTTACAATTAGGAATACGCCAAGGAATTAGCCAATAAGAATCCTCCTCGTAAGCTTTGGAACGGATTGCTAGGACATTTCAAGCGAATTAGAGATTGGCATTCAATTACAATGGCTCGTAGCACAACCGATTTGGTAGTTTGTGTGTATGCATATATGTGGATCTTTCAGTAATTATATCTCTCTCACACACACACACCCTTACTCTGTTTCTCTCTGTTTTGCTCACTTACTCACTTACTCACTTACTTACTCACTCTGTTCTCTCAGTTTCACTTACTTCCTCTTACATATTCCTTCATCATTTCGTAAAACGAGAGAAACATACGTTACGTATGTATGCGCTTACATGTACATAAACATGTTAATACATAAGAGAAAATGCTCTTAGCCAACTACTTCTTCCCCACATAATCCGTTTTGTTGACCACAAATCTTCCTTCTCCGTCACTAAATTAAACTCTAATTCACGTCGACAAATCTTTAACGCAATTTTCTTTGTTCATCATTAATTTTTCTTTTTTTTTTCTTTTCTTTTTTTTTTGCCGATTTTATTCGATACTAATAGTTGATTTATTGTATACTAAGTTATTTGTATTCTAGATAATGTATATAATAGTTTGTATTGGTAAGATAATTGTTAGAATAATAATATTGGAGATATATTAAGTATATATTTATGTTAGCTTTTTGTTGTATGTTCAGTTAATTGTAAGCTGTGTATTAATGCGGAGAGAAATTGGAAGATGTGATAAATATTTGTAAAAGATAATGGATCCCTCCTCGAATCTCGTAAAAGGAAGAGTAATAAAAACAATCTACAAAAATACTGTTATTATTAATTTATAGAATAGTATAAATAAGTATTCCTATATATCTTGATTTTCTTATCTTCCGGTTTTGAAAAGTAAAATATAAAATGTGTTTGTGTGCTCACAATTTTTATCATACAAATATGATATTCTATAAAGATTCAATATAAAACTATTAGGTCATTAAATATGAAATTTCTGATTTCGAGATGAAAATAATCTGAGTAATTAGATATTTCATAGTTAATAACCTAATATTATCACAAGCATTCTATTTATATATATAGAAATAGAAATGTGTTTAAATATTTAATATATATTTTATATCAAAATAAATAAAATATTTCTTAAGAAAATTTCTGACATGTTTTGGCTAATTTAAAAATATAATATATTAGATTAGCCCTATTTTTATTATGAAATAATACTAATTTCCACATTATTTTTTGACCAACATATATATAATTATACTAGAAAAACAAAAAAATTTATTATTTTTTAAATAAGAAAAAGAAAATACATTTTTCAAAAAAAAAATCGATTAATTTTATTACGCATTATTTTATATATTATTAAATAATAACACATTTGTTTCGTTTCGAGATAGCCTCGAAATTATAATAAGCAAATAATGTTTAACTTCTGTTGGATAAGATTGTTTATAATTTATGGTTGCAAAAGCTAGGATCGTTTGATTCAGAGAAATTATTATAACTAGTCTGCCATGTTTCGAATTTCCAACAACGTATATATCAACTTTTGTAAACTTAAACTTTAACGATTGACCTCTCTCTCTCTCTCTCTCTCTCTTTCTATCTCTCTCTTTATCTACCCATCTCTCTCTCTCTCTTTCTCTCTCTTTCTCTCTCTCTCTCTCTCTTTCTTGCTTTCGAAAATGCAGTTTAACTTTGAAACATTTCACAAACAAGTTTATGAACACTCGTGAACTAGCAAAGCGCGTATAGCCGATACAACATCATGTCCATTAATAGTGCTCAATTAATTACGTCCCTAGATTTTACCTATTACCGAAAATGTCTTCAAAGAAAATTCGAATTTCCTTACTACAACGATTTCGTTTCGAGTCAATTTCTTTTAATCTTAAAATTATTTAAATTCGAACAGAACCATCATAATATATGTATAATTTTATATATTAATTAGTAGAATAAATATCACTACATTCATCAAAATATTCATATTTACGTTAAAACATTACAGTCTACATATATATTTATAAACAATTGCATATATTTTATTAGGAACCTTATAAAAATTCGCTCAAAGTACAAAAATTATTTACGTTACAATTAAATGAAACATATTTCTTGTAATAAAAACAAAGTTTTATAACGTATCTCAAACTTGTTGTGTGTTTAATATGTGTGTGTGCGTAAATAATACTATATACATTGTATGCGTCTTTAAAATTAATTTATTTAAATTAATCGAAGAGAGAAAGAGATTTCTTATCATTGTAAACGTTAAAGAGAGAAAGAGAAAGAGTAATCGTTTTTAGCTCGCGTGTCTTATCTCTTTCACATCTTACTCGTAAAATATTCTTTAGTTAAGGGCGGTTTTAAAAGAAAGAAAAAAAATAGAAAAAAAACCGTGGTATTTATAGGATAACTAATTTGTATCTACAAAAAAAAAGGAAAAGAGAAGAAAAGAGAAGAGATGAAAAAAAAATATATATATGTAAAAAAAGTACTCACTATCTGATAAATTTGTTCTTCCTCTTTCCGTTTTCAGTATGCGGAACGCGATGAGATAGAAATATTTATAGAGCGGTCTATTTGTTCCTACAAATAAAAAACAAATAAAACAATGTAAAATATATTCTTGGGGGCAATTGAGTTTTCTTTTCTTTTCTTTTTTTTTCTTTTTTTTCCAACAAAAAAATACAACGAAAAGCGCGTTTATTTATCCGACAAATGTTTTCTTCTCTCATACTGTATCGTGTAAATACATGGGGCGCGTATGATATGCTTATAGGGGTAGCTAATTTGTTTCTACGAGAAAATAGGGGAAAAAAAGAGAAAAAGAAAAACCAAATTTAAAAAATTCATACAAATTCATAATAAAAAAATGTTGTTTTTAAATTATTCATTTGATTAATAATTCTTATTCCTTTTATTGTTACAGTATGCGGAGATATTCACGGACAGTTTTACGATCTGATGAAATTATTTGAGGTGGGTGGACCACCCACCACAACGAAGTACCTCTTCCTTGGAGACTACGTCGACAGGGGTTATTTTAGTATCGAGGTGAATACCTTTTTAAGATTATCAATACATCTATACTATTTTATTTTTCTTATTTCATCTATTTATTATCCTTTTTATTTTTTTTATTTTTCGCGCACATTTTTTTATAGATAATATTACACCGTTATAAATGCATGTGTGCGTGTGTTTGTCATTTTTATTGAAAAACAAAACGATCTTTATTTTCAAATTTATCTTACGTTAGAGATTTTTATCTTTTTTTTTTTTTATTTGATTTTATTTCTGGGTTGTATTTTTTTTTTTTTGTTTTTTAATTATGCAGATGTATTCAAAATATGACAGAACTGATTAATCTTTAACATATCTGTATCTTTCTTTCTTTCTCTCTCTCTCTCTCTCTCTCTCTCTCTCTCTTTCTTTTTCTTTCCTTTTTGTTTATTTATTCTTTTTTTTTATTTAGTAAACGTATCAATGATACGACAGAATCGATTAACTGTTCGATATTAATTAACGAGTATTTCCATCTTAATGAGAAAAAGGAAAAACAAAATAATCTCTTTCAGATTTTCGTTTAGCAAACGATTTTCTTCTATTTTGTTTAATTTTCTACAATCTAAATGAATTTAATATAGACGTATCGATAATACGATAGAATCGATTAACCATTTAACGTTAATTAATGAACTTACGATTTCAATTAGAAAGTAAATAATAAAATTAACTTTATCTTAAAAATATTTGTAAAAATAATAATTTTTGGATTTTTATTTAAACCAAAAAAAAAGAAAACAAAAAAAATATAGAAAAATAGTCGGTTCAATGTCAATGAATAACCATAAATATAAAAAAGTAACCAAACAAGAAAATAATAAAAGAAAATAATCTTTAGATGAGAATTGAAGAATATTTAAAAAAAGGAAAAAGAGAATCTTCGAAAGATATTTCTTGTTGGAAAAAAAAAGACAGTGGCATAGTTGCGACAATGTCACAGTCATCGATTAATAGTCTCACAACCATATCTGTTGGCGCCAACGAACACTTTCACGCGTATATTCCTTCTCGAGCGAACGAGCAAAGTTTTCTAACAAGCTTGATTTACGTTAGATATTAACCTTGCTTTTTCTATTTCTCCGGAAGAAATTCTTCAAGATTTTCTTATACGAGTAATAGCAGTAATAGCAGTAATAGTAGTAGTAGTAGTAGTAGTAGTAGTAGTAGTAGTAGTAGTAGTAGTAGTAGTAGTAATAATATAGTAGAAATATTTGTAGCAGTATTTTGGCATCGGTGTATCAACGCGACAACTTGTCCTACTTGCTACTTGTACAATTAATCTTCTAATGTTTTATCTCTAGTTAATTTATTTTCTAATGTGAAAAGATTTTGAAAGATTTAGAAAAATATAGGTAGATAGATAATAGATCAAGATAGAGAGAGGGAGAGATACTGAAATTCAGTGATTCCCAAACATTTTCAATTCTCAACTCCCTTATTGTGAATCCAAATTATTCTAAGGTGTCCTATGTTAAATCCTAACAAGGATTACTTTACGAAATAACTATTAATATTTTTCATAAGTTAGATTTATATAAATAATAAACATTGGAAATCATTAAAGAGTGTAATTTTCAAAGTGGCCCAACTGCATTTATGTTCGAATCGAGATATTGAAGGGTTTGCGTTTCAATGCAATGAAAAATACACGTACAAGATATTAACGAGTTATACTGCTTAAGTGTATCTAAAGGCATTTAATTTATATTTCCTATTAAAATAGTGGCAATTATTAAGTGAATAATATGCCTTTTCTAACCACGAATGGAGTTAGGCCATTTTAAAAATAAACGGCTCATATAGTCGATTCAACAGTTGAACAACATTATGGAAAATTATAATAATTAGTGTTGTGAATATGTATGAGATACTTCTATCGATAATTATTGCGAGATGCATTTGTTTATCGAGGGATGAATGGAAATATGATATAATATATTGAGAATGTTCGACGTACTTTAAATGATTGTTAATTAATTACTATAAATGTGTATTGTAATTTGAAAGAACGGATTAAAAGTTCGTTATAACGTACTCTTCGAAATTCAACGTTTTTCATTGTCTTCTATGAAAGTTGATCAAATTTCTTTTATTGTTTCATGTTTTTATATACATAACTTGCAAAAAAATATATTCTATTTCTTGGGAATATTATTCTCGTTATACGCATGTATACTCTCGTTATCCTTCGAAAAGTCATATAAACAATCAATCAATAGAAGAATTATAACTGACTTTCATAGAGGACAACGATTCAATCTATTGTTAGATTTCGAAAAGAACAGTGCGTCGAATTTGTACTCCGTTTATTTAAACTACAATATACCTTCTTTTTGATTAATTAACAATTGTTTAAAGTACGTTGAATACTTTATTATATTTTATTAATATTTTGGATTTTTTTAACTATAATATATTTTTTTTAACGCTCCTGGTTAGTGATAACTTTGAGTTGAAAATTTTTATCTAATAATATATCAGATAGAAATTGTTCAATATTCGAAGTATATTAATACATATGTCATTTGTAAACAAATATAATATATATTATTTTTGATTTAATGGTGAAATTTATTCTGATACTATAAAAAATTTAAATAATGGTAAAAACAAAAGATTTGCGAGAATATTTCAATAATTTTTAAAAATAATTTAACAAGCCGAACGATTTTAAGGGTTAGTCGATTGATTATTTTTCACATGGTAATGAAATATCAATTTAAATAATTAATTTTTAATTTTCTGCTTTTAATTTTCTTGTTTAATCGTATGAAAATGTATTTGCAAAATGCGTATTTACATTTGTAAGTTTTATTACGATTAAAAGTAACAAAGGAAAACGGTAGAAACGTTTGTTCGATGAATATAAAGTGAAAAAGAGATAAAGATAAAAATAGAAAAAAGAAAAAAAATAAATTACGTAAACGTTAACTTTCAACTTCCATTTTAATTTCTCATTTTTTCTTCCTGTAAAAATACGAATTAATTATTCAGATAAAATGAATTAATCGCAAATTGTGTACTTACATACGTAATTTTAATCATAATTAATATTAATTTAGCAGAAGGTAAGACAATCGTTCGGTGAATAAAGTGAACAAAAGATAAAGATAGAAATAGAAATAGAAAGAGAGAAAGAGAGAGAGAGAGAGAGGGAGAGAAAAAGAGATGAAATCTTTGAGGCTCTTTTACTCCTCCTATTCCTCCTCCTATTCCTCCTCCTACTTCTGCTCCTCCTTACGGGACACTTAATTATCGTCTTCTCTAATTAGCCTTCCACTCGACTAATTACCAATTATCCACCTCTCTTATGTACCTTGCTAAAAGTTAACCAGTAAAAAGAGAAAGAAATAACGATAGTCGTTGTTCTTATGGGGAAAAAAAACGGTCTCTCATTGTCTTCGAACGATTTTTTAACCTCCTACTTCTCATATTCCTCTCACCTAATCTTTATCGTATTCTCATCGACGTTATATCCGATAATCATCTTAAGAGGTTTTTTCTTTCCTTATATCGAAATGTAGATAATTTACATTTCAACTATCTATACGCTGCTGATTCACATAGCTTGCACATCTCGGATAACTTTTAAATTAAGTGCTTAATGAAAAGTCGGTTAATACTAAAATTGCATAGTTTCAAGAAAAAAGTCCTATAACAATAACGTTGTAACATTTTTATTAATTTTTTTTCTTATATATCCACTATTTTTCAATATTTTGAAGGTAAATAACTTTATTCCTTTAAATGGTATAAAAATGTATTTTTCTTATATATATATTTACATAACTATATTTCTCATATACCATTTACTATTACTCTTTCTACCATTTATTCTTTTATACCTTTATTATTACTTTATAATATACATATATTAATACGTTACAATATTATATATTAATATATGTATAATTATTATAATATTATTATTAATATTTAATATTTATGTAAATAGAAAAAATAACAAATTTTAAGTAGAAAAAATAAAAAAGTATTAATCAGTGTTTATGTAAAATCTAATGATCAATGAGTAATTTACTTAACGAAAGGACAAAGTTCGTTTGAAAAGAAAAAAAGTAAACATAGAGAGAGAGGGAGAGAGAGAGAGAGAGAGAAAGAGAGAGAAAGAGAGACAAAGAAAGAGAGAGAAGAATACGAATTGTTGGAACCAAAGTGTGTCTTTCTGATCAGTTTTAGAAACCTGTCTCGAATGGTTTCTCCCTTTCGTTCACTCGTTTACCTTTATCCAAGATTTGAGCGTTGTTAGTCGATTAAATTGATCCTTGACCTTTCGACTAATGTGAGACGAAAAAAACTCGTTTGAGTAAAAATTGTAGAACGGACCGTGTAACCGATCCAAAGTGTTCTTTGAACATTTTCCTTACTCGTACTCTCATCTTTTTCTCGAGAAAATAGTCGGATTATTAACTCTTTAAAAGTGTCCATACAAAAATATGGTTATAATCCAGTTAGTATACATTTTTTTGTTCGTCAGTCAAAATTTGATTTTCCTTTATTCACAAAACAAATTCCATTTATAGATTTCGGAAGTGAAAACTATTTTAGAATCGGTGTGATTTAAAACTGGAAAGAATGAAAAATATGGAACGAAACGGTCATGTCACTAAAAGAGAAAAAGAGACAAACATATATGTAGGAGATTTTTAAGCGTAGAAGAATAAACATAGATAAGCGGGTAGGCGACGAAAGAATAAAGGACAAACGAACCGATAGTCGAAATAAAGAAAGACGGTGTCTGGTCTGTTTTTTGTAAGTTGTGTAAGTTGTGTGTGTAAGTCTGTGTGAGTTAGAAGGTTCTCGAGCGATATCGATGCTTTGTTTATTGCATCGGACTGAACGTTTGGAAAATTCGAGAACGATACGGATGGATATAAAGGGACGGGGATTTAGTTGAAGAGTAGTCGTAGACAGTGGTAGTCGTAGTCTTGAACGTAAGTCGTCATCGGTCGTTATAAGTTGTCATCAGTCGTTATTCAGTTGTAAAAGTGCAGTTGCTTATTTCAGTTATTATCATAAGATTGTGAAGCTCTATTGTACTTTTTCTAATACCTATTTTAAATATATCTTATCAGTAGGATTAAACCGGGTTTATGTTAATACTTTACCGACTGCTAGGGTTCCAACAGCATATGCACGTCTGATCGACAGTTCAGCCGCAGATTCTACTAACAAATTTTAATTGGATGTTAAATAAGATTCTAATAACAAATTACTGTTTATTTAATGATAATGACTCTTTATCGCAATGTCAACCGATAACTAAAAGCTGATTAATAAATTTTTGTTCAATAAACGTTGACAAAAAAAAGCCTATTAATAGGCTACCGGTCGTTAAAGTGTTCGCCTCGCACCTCTAACCCAAACCACGAATTCCTACATAAATACACTTATAGGATTGAGCCTGCGAGAGAATGAAATAGAAGTATAACTATACAGTTTTTCCTATTCTCGGTCTCCTCTTTGTGTAGTGCTCCGTAGTCCCCACTCCTGGCTACTAAACGTTGTATATGTGTGTGTTTGTGTGCGACTGCATACTACGAAACGTAGACTCATATCATCTTGATACTAAACCTGCCTAGTGGCAGGTAAAAATATAAAGTTAGTTCTTCGACTGGCCGCTAGGCTATCCACGTTTCTCACGAGCAAAGCTGTTTCATAGTCGGTACATAAGATTCCAGCATTAGAAAAATTTAAGATCCTTTTTTACAGGATGATATTTGTAATACGTATATCACCAAATCTTCTCAGCGTAAGGCTGAGTCGATGTAACTTCTTTAAAAAGTTGTAGCTCTTTCTTGTTAGAATAACAACGATTCAGAATGTTATTTGTAAAATGATAGGTTGTTCGCACCTTTTACTTAATAAAGGGGAGTTAGAAGAAGTGGAGCTTTCACAGTAAATATTAAACGAACATTTAAAATTAAATACATTTTTAACCCTTAACGCTCCAAGTGTGCCTCTCAGGCGCCATCGATTTTCGGCGTTCTGCTTCAAATATATCGTTAGGTCATTATAGATAATTATTACGAATCAGAAATTATACTCCTCAGTCATTAACAAGCGTGTCACCGTAGTATTTAAAATCAAAATTAACACGACAATTTAGTATTCCAAATCTGACACTTAACCATTTGACCTATTATGACGTATACCATACGTCGTGATGTTTCTGTCCCAAAATTGAAAGCGACGTATACTATACGTCCTACCAATACGCTGAGGCGTTGCTTGAGGGGTAACACCACTTTAAAATTTTCAAAAAATCGATTTTTTTTTTTAGCTTAAAGTGTACTTTAGATGTCTAAAAACAATATGGACTTGGTCCCGAAACAAAAAAAGATTTTAAACATGTCAAAATCTTGGTTTTTAAGCGCTTCGAAGCGCTTCGAAGCGAAGCGAAGTGTGAGAATGGGACATTGTAGCGCTGGTTAAAGCGTAGCGCAAGGCACCGCCACCTTGAAGTTAGCGTGTAGGTCAAATGGTTAAAATTTTGAAAGTCGAAGTATGATAGTTAATTAAAATTCGGAGCGTTAAGGGTTAATAATTAATAGTATAGAAATCGAATGGAGAATAGTTCATAACGTAGAAGTACACTGACTGTAAAACAAACCGGACATCATTGACGTCGTAAATTCATTTCGATTAAGATGGGCAGTTCACGTGACGCGCATGGGGGTGGATCGAACAGAAAAAGACTACTGGGTAGACTGAGACGTAGATGGCAGGATAATATTAGGAGAGATCTTAAGGAAATAGGCTACAAAGATCGCGAATAGAGGGGTCGCGCTCACGGATGGGATATTGGCGGGATTTAGTATTTGCGGCAATGAACTTTCAAGTTCCTAATGCTAATTAATATTTATAATAATAATATTATTGAATTGTAATGTGTTTCTTTTACAACGACTTTGGAAGAGAAAAGTTTGTGAGAATCCTTGTGATTCAAAACTCGATGAAATGAAAAAATACGACCAAAATTGTTCTTTGTCAAGCATCTAAGCAGTGGTTCCCAAATTTTCTTAAAATTTTGCTATTGTACTTATGTATACACACATGGCCTTTTTTTCCTTCTTATAATGCACACCCGGCACACATAGTTCTGGTTTCAACCTGCGATCGTGCGATCGTGTCAATCGCCCCCTGGACTACTTCATCCCTCACTTTGGGGACCACTGATTTAAAGGAATTAGTTGCAACAAAAACAATATATATTATAATACAATAATAACAATATAATAATAATAGTTGTGTTAACCTATGATAAAGATATCTCAAATTCGCAGAAAAACTATCATATACCAGAGTTTCACGAAAGGATATATTATATTCATTTCAGTTAGGACAAGGTATCTTTCCGTCCACAAATATTTTAGGATTTTTGTTTTTATCTATGACTATCGTATTCGGCATTCCATCTTGATTGCTAGAATTTGGAGAGTGGTAGTGTTTGTCAACTACCCACACCGCAAGATCATACCGGTGCCCTTTGTTATATATGGTAACAATATTATAATAAATAAAGCCTATATTTATCTTACTTCTGATACTGTGCATTCGTCTCTTTCTCTCGAAGCTTGGTTTTTAGAAGGTTTCATTTCTATCATGTGTGATCTCCACACATTATATTTTTTAGGAATAAATATTTTTTTCTTTGTTTCTACAATATGTTATACTATTTTTATTGGAAATATAATTGAAAGTATGTATGTGTGTGATGTATTTTTTTTTATAGAATGTGTCATATTTCTGCTATTTAAAAATGTTTCCATTTTATTAAAAAGTTAGTATTAAATTATTTATTATGCAAATATTATAATTAAAAATTATGAATTACATAGAATATAATAATTATATTGCTTGCAATATTTTACAAAGAAGATGATTAGAAGATACCTCAGGGAGAAAGAATTAGGCAACACTGAGAATTAGAAGCATTATTATATTATAGCAACATTAGAAGTAGCTGATAAATTCATTTTTTTTTTAATTACAATAATTATTATTTGTTCTTCTTATAAATGTTGAATGTTTTACACGTATCGTAAAGCGACCAAGTCGATTCACTCGAAAAATATTATCTCCATGTACAGTGACGCCCCAGGAATCAACTGCGCGGCTACTGCAATTATAAATAGGAGGATAATTACCGTTGTTTGGGATTTGGGATTCATACTGGTATCATGGATCTTCGCGTTAGTTTCACTTTCGAACTATGTAAGCATATTCACAATTGTGCTACCGTGTTTATCGAATAATCTTAAATGAGAGAAAAAAACATTTTCTTATAAAAATTAAATTAAATTATATTATAATTCTTAAAAAAAAAAAGAAAAAATACATATTGTGAGAACGAGCTCCTGTATTTCTAAATTTTGTCCATTCTAAGCGGTAGCCGTAGATAGCCATGTGGTCTATATCCTTAGCCTATGAAAATTTAACAGGCCTAGACCAAAACCCACGATCGAGTTCAGTCAGTTTTGGGTTATTTGCTGTTTATGGCTAAAAGACCGTATATGTTACTCGGGGAATAGCGCAATTCGCAGTGTTCGTTATTCTCCCTTAACAGATTGAATGCCACGGGATTTTTACCGGGATTGTCCATAGCGCTACGATGTGGAATACGCCGGTCACGGCCATATGGCCGGTGGCCCCCATGGCGTCACAGCTAAGTTAAGTGCCGATCACCGGTGACCCCCGTGACACTCAACCTCTTAAACATAACAAAACTACGCAAAAATAAAAAAATAAAAACATGGCAGCACTCAATTAAGTGTTACCCAATTTTTTCTTGCGTATTTGACAAGAAAATGCAATAAAAATTTATTTTTAATAGTTGTAGTTTTTGTATCGCAGAACTGAAAGTTACATCACTCACCAGCTTAAAAACCACCCCATTTAGTTAATAATTTACATAAAAAATACATTATTTATTTAGATTTGTTTTGTCTTCTTCAAAATAATTCCCTCCTACTGCATTGTACAACAAATATTTTAATATTTACGGAAGAAATGACAGGAAACTTGTGTTTCACATTTTGAATACAATCGTAATAATTTAAAAAAATTTCTGTACGAAAAGTTTGTTATTTTATATATATATATACATTTTTTTTCTTCTTTTTTTTTAATAGTTATCAAAAATTAAAATTCTTAAGTCAGCTATAAAATATTTTTAGTGATAGTATTAAAAAAATGTAATTAAATTTTTATCTAATTTTTGAAACTATTATTTTTTGTTTATGTTCTTACTGCAAAATTACAAACTTGAGAAAATTATTCAAAATGGGAACAGTTAATTTTTAAAAGTTACTTTTAAACTATTAAAGTACTATTAAAGTATTTATATATGTAAATACATCAAAGATTTTTTGAATTAAAAACATTCTAACCGTTGGATATTTTTGCTGAACAATTCATATTATAAATAGACTTTATAACAAAAAATCGTACATATATGTGTATATATGTCATTCTCTATCTCTCTCTATTTTTCCTGTCTCTTTCTATTATTTTATGAGATTATCCTTATCCTGTCGTATAAAAAAAAAACCATCGAATTTTTTTTTAATTTTATATCACTATAGAGCATCCAATCATTCTGCTACGAAAAGGGAGAAATTAAAAAAAAATCCCATATAAATACAATCGCGTTGGATGGAATCAACCGATATTGTAAATCGTTTCTAAAATAATGTTCGATCATTGAGATATATATTCATCTTCTCTTTCTTTCCTTTCTTTTCTTTTATGCTTTGGTACCTTTGTCAATAGTAATGCTATTTTCGGGTCATCCCTGTAACATCTAGAATACGCTACAAAGAAAAAGACTAGAGTTTGCTTCTCGTTTCCAGAAGACATAATCCTCAAGTCTCGATCTATGTGAGTACTATACTATAGTATACAAGAGGAATAGAAACGGACAGAATGTGTATATACATAGAATTTGCTAAAAAGAGAGAGAAAGAGAGAGAGAGGGAGAGGGAGAGGGAGAAAAAGATAGACAAACATATATCATTAAATGTTTATAATAAAGACAAAGAGAAAGAGAATGAGACAGACGTGTAACATAGAATGTGTTATAGTAAGAGAAATATAAAATGTGAGATAAAGAGTATGAGAGAAAGAGATTTAAAAGGAAAGTTTATACGTGTTAGAAAGAGAAAAGTATACACTTACAAACACATATATGTATATATGTGTATGTAGATATGAGCACATATATACTTATATGTGTTTGTAAGTGTATATAAGAAAGATGCAAAACGTAGAATATGTGAGGGAGACAAAAAGAAAGAGACGTAACATAAAATTTGGAAGAGAGAACACAAAAAGGAACACAATATAGAATGTGTAAGACTAAACGAGAAAGACGCATAACATAAAATGCGATAAAAAGAATAAAAAAAAATAAAGTATTTGAGATAAAGAAAAAAAGAGAGGAAAAGAGGAAGGGAAAGGATTTTATGTATATTCGAGAAAGAAAATATATATATAATACTGTTACTTTGTAAAATTCGTTAATTCGTGAAATAATATATAGTTACGTACTTCCTCAAATAATTTTTAAATAATATATAAATTTAAAGTAAACGAGAGTTAGTTAAAACATAAGATAATTAAATTTAATTTCAAAATATATAGAAAATTAAAACATATTTCGTTTCAATACTTGCATATACTACTTCGTTATAGAATCAGGGATAGAAAATATGTACATCTACGTTTTTATAGTCTTCCATGCGAAAATGATCTAATCTCGAAATAGAATTTCTCTATCGATATAAAGGATTAAACTAGATTTCCTTTGAAAACCGTAAAAATAAAAATGAAATAGACTTGTACAATAAGTCCTCCAAGTATTAATCCGTTAATATCTTTTTTTATTCTTTGAAAATAAGATTTTATATTAGTCTTGTTTGTTTTATCGATTCTCATAATTTAACTATTTGTCTATTTATGAATTCATATATAACATAATTAAAGCATGCAATTCTGGATTATTATGTTATACTTTAACAGGTTAATATTAACGATAACGCGCATATAAATAATTACAGAAAATAAAAAAAGAAAGGATATATTATGTAACATAAAATACAATAGAAAGAGAAACAAGTGAAATAACGTATTTGAGACGAAAAGAAAGGAAAACGACAGAAAGTGATAGAAAGAGATAGAAAAAGAGAGAGAGAGAATAAAGTCGATCTTTCCACAAGATCGATATTCTATCTGCAATATGCTTGAACGATTTCTCCTGAGACCAAAATGCTGTCTCTCTCTCTCTCTCTCTCTGTATTCCCCACCCATGTTCGTTCTCTACTCTAACGCTCCTTCTCCCTTTTTCTTCCCTCCCACCTACACCCACTTACGCTTACTATGTACTTACGTGTGCAAGCTAAAATCTCATCGTTCTCCTATCTTGCGACACGAAGACTATCGAAAACCTATGAAGAGAATTCGGTTGATTCGTAGGATGAGTTTACTAGATGGAAGTAATATATATATATATATATATTGATATAGATATAGATAGAATTGTTAGTCGGATTCTAACGCTTGGCAACCATTGCTACCTTCGAAATTGACCGAACGAAAATCGTTTGATCGTGTTCTTCCCCGTCTCTTTATCTTCTCTTTTTTTTTAGTTTTCTTTTTTTTTAGTTTTTCATCCATTTAAGTTTCCCTAGGTGATTATTTTTCTTGCAATTAACGTGAAAACCAATTTAACTGATTCCGTTTATACAGTCTGGGAGGAGTAGGAGGTTAAAATAGTTTTATCATTGGGGAAGGATAGTCTAAAAAAGGTTTTTATTTAGGTTATTTCGTATATTTTTTTTCTTTTTATCTTGAACTTCTTTTTAATTAACTTTGACGCGTCGTTTTTGATTTATGTATATGTGAATTCGTTGAATTTTCCTTTTTTTTTGTTTGTTTTAATTTACAATTTAAAATGCTTTTTTTTTCTTTTTTCTTTTTATATAATATATACATTTTGTTTTATAAAGACGAGTAAAAATATGATGATTGTAAAATAATTTAAAGAGTTGGGAAAGCTTTCCTACTCATTAGGTTATTAAGAATCGTTAATAATTTATTTTTTAATACTTCAATATAGTATTTTATATAGATTAAGTTAATTATTTATCTTTAATATTTTCTCCTCATAAAGTACGTATTAATAATTATGCTAAATATTAGGTAATTCAAGGAAAAGAAAATAAACGGTCCAAATTGTATATAAAAAAGTAAAAACCAAAAGTGAACAATAGATGATATTAAAATTCAATTTATCCTTTTAGAAACTTTTTAGGCTAATAAAATCGAGCTTTTAAAGGCAGAAGAAGATTGCAAGCTTGAAAAGTCTTAGAGGGGAAAAAAGTAATTGATATTTAAGATCACCCAAAAACTTATGACCCATGCTTCCATGAGCGCATACTATCGATTTAATTTATAAGAAGAAAATCTGATAAAGCGTAATCCTCGCGTAACGTTTTAAAAGTCACTTTGTTACGGTTAAAGGGCATAAAAAGAAAAGTATGATACGTTACTTTCGATAATTTGGATAATTTATGTTGCCGTTATCGTACCATTAGCTGATACACAAAGTATACTGCGACAGAATATAATCCGATAATAGAAAAAGAGTGAATGAGAGTGACAGTGAGAGAGAGAGAGAAAAAGAAAAATTTATCTTGGAAAAAGAGTTTGAAAGATGTTGGTAAAGACAGAAAAGAGTTTGGTATTCCTTCGGGAAGTAGCGAGGTCATGCGATAATTGAACAAATTTCAAACTAAATCTCAAGAAACACGAAGACCAGAGATAAGAAGAAGAAACGAGAGAGATAGAGACAGAGAATAAGAGAGAGATGAGAATATGTTGCTATAATAATTATAGAACATTAAAGGGAAAGATTGTTTTTCGCTTGATTGATTTTTCAAAGGAACATTTATAAAGGGTTTCCCATGCAAACGAATAACAAGGACGTAGTTTCTTTGAAAGATAATTAGCTTCAATCGAGTTTTTGTATAATTACTAAGAACCTAAGGAATAATAATGGTAAGCAAAATTAAATATACATGGCTTTGAATTAATAAAAAACTATTATATAAAGTAACCCCTTCTTATAGTGGTCGCATTTCAAAAAAAAATATTATGTATTTTTAAATAATTGCATAACATTTTTTTTAAGGGATAAGAAGGTTATAATTGGATTTTATTATTCTTGTCAAAATATCCAAGTGATACTAAGTTTGTCCAAGATAAATGCATCTTTTCTTTTTTTAATTTTTTTTTTTTTAATATCATATTTTGGATAATTTAAAGACGAATAAAAAAGGAATGAAAGAAGTTTATTTCTTAATCAAAATTTTATTGTAATTTATTACAATTTTTTTTTTTACAAATTATTTTAGATAGTAGTTCTTATTGATTCATTTTATAAATATGTGTATGTAAATGCGATATTAAAGTGCATTTGTTTAATATGAAATATAGGATGAAAGAGAAAAATTGTAAAATATTTGGCATTGCGAACAATCTCTTCGAAATTCAAAGACTATATATATATAAGTATTGTATATACATATATGTGGAATTGCACGTCTCGCCAGTAGCAAAAGACATAAAGCACTGTCGTCTTGCCAAGACAATAAATTAGATGTAAGTTGAAGTATTATGCATCCCGCCTTTACCTACTTACATATCTATATACTTAAGTATATACATCTATAGTTATGTATCTACCTACTCTTGTAACGCGAACTAGATGATGAAATTCGTGTCGTCGGTCGTTAGCACGAATACTTATCTTTTTCAAATAATATTATATATACAGGGTGGGGCAATATCTCTGTCTAGTTAGAATATTGTCGTTGTTTATAACAATATGAAAAATTTTATATACGCAACTTACACGGCATGATGAGGGGCATTTTTTGGCTTGAACGTTTTTTGCGTGGGTGGAGGTATAGAGGAGATTTCAAGGTCATCTGTATTTTTTTAAATGAATATTATATTTTTTTAATGGGGTGTGATGGCAAATGTTGAGACGAATTCAACGAGCTATTATTCAAGGTAATGCGAGGTCAAATATGGTAGAAAATAAAGTTTCTTATATTACAGAAGATGTTCGAAGTGGTGACCGTTAACGTCAATGCAAAGTTATAATCTTCGTATTGCTGCATAGCGTACATGTTTTATCATTTCTAAACTTATGCTATTACATGTTGCAACTATCAATTGGGGACTTTATTAGAAAATGTACCAATAAACGTTCGCCAAATGATGTGGTTACAGCACGACAAATGTCCAGCACATTATGCGCGGTGTGTAAGAGAATGAATGAATGAACTTTACCCAAATAAATGGATAGGACGTGGAGGAGTAGTTTCTTGGCCAGCTTGCTCTCCTGATTTAACCCCACTAGATTTTTTTCTATGGGGAACATTGCGGTTTACCAAGAAGCACCCACTACACCAGAAAACATGAAAGAAAGAATAGTTGCAACATGTAATAGCATAAGTTTAGAAATGATGAAACATGTACGCGATGCAGCAAGACAATGGTAGAGATAACCATTAATGGTTGTTTATTAAAAACCGTTGATGGTTACCATGGAGAGGACCGTTGACGGTGACAATTGAAAACGGTGAGAGACCGAGCTTTTTCCGATTTGGCCCCACTTCCACCCACCTCCGGTGGATGCTGGAGGCCAATAAGATTAATAAGTTCCCTATCCCTCTCCAAAAGGGCGTACGTTACTTTTTGTATAAATACGTGTAGATAAGTTAAGCTCTCGTGTTCTCTGATTCTCTGTCTGATAAGTTAGTAATCTCCGTGTCTGTAAGTAAATCTGCGTCTGTAATTCTTTGTACATTTGTATCAGTTACATGTTATTTTTCAGTGCGTATTATTATTATTATTTACTTTAATATTATATTCTTGTTATTATATTATATTATATTACATTTATCATCATCTTATTTCTTTTTTTCTCTTTTTCTATAACAACCCACAATATATTATAAATAACAATAAAAATATTATATTACATTTTTATTTCATTTATCTTATATTATGATTAATTGCATAAGTTTAAGTTTCTGTTGTATTTTGACAAAAATTATGTTCAAAATCTTCTTAAAAACCACCATAAGTCGACATAATTTCCCATACCAAATTGTAGATTTTTTTTCTTCGTCTCTATTCTTCTCACTCTCCCTCTTTCTTTTTTTTTTGCATCGTGCGAGCTTATTCGCTGAGAAACAAGAAAGCCATTTAATGCAATGGAGTCGTAACTATGCAAAACTTCCTTTTCATTTTCCTTTCTCTACCCTTTCCATCTCTACGCTAACGAATC
This sequence comes from Polistes dominula, assembly GCF_049000335.1. Classification (NCBI taxonomy): domain Eukaryota; kingdom Metazoa; phylum Arthropoda; class Insecta; order Hymenoptera; family Vespidae; genus Polistes; species Polistes dominula. Next base: position 4,991,149 of record NW_028300966.1, on the reverse strand, counting down.
GTTCCATTTGTATTTCCTTAAGCTTCTAACCAACTAACCAATTCGCCCTTTTGTGCCCCCCCTCCCTTTCCTTACCTTTCTTACCCATTTTGTTCTTTATCTTTGATTTAATTCGTTTATAAAATTAAATGGGGAAAAGGAGGGACATGGAGGTGGTGATGGTGGTTTTGGTGGTGGGGAAGGGAAGGGGGCAGAAACGTATTCCTCAAGAGATTCTTAATCGTCTGAATTGAGTAATTTTTTATGCCACTTTTAAAATATGTATTTATTCATTTTCTTATAACACAGTTTTAAAGTTAAACTTTCTTGTATATACAAGAAAGGAGGGTAGGAGGATATTTCTCTTATTTGAAATCGCTAACTGTAACATGTAAATGTAGCATATAATTTTTGTCTTAAGAAAAAAAGAAGAAAACGAACAAATAGAAAAAAAACGAAACACAAGAAAATAGTATAAATCAGAGTGTCGGTAATTTAAAATAATGTAAATAATTTATGAAATTTAGAAAAAATATTATTTTATATTAAGATTAGAATAAAGATTTTGCTTAAAATCAAATCAATAACATATATTGTCATTTAAAAAATATGAATATACTAAAATATAAAAATAAAATTTTTACATGCATCTATTAATATAATATAACATAACATATTCATTAAGTAATAAACAAAATATTTGAAGCATATATAATGTTTATGTATATGTGGATTAGTTAAAAAGTTTTAAGCCTTACGTAATAATCATTTTATCTTTGATGAAGTTCACTTTTATTTTTTGACATAGTCTCTCCAAACTTTTTAGAAAAAAATAAATTCAAGACATTTTAGCCTATTTTTGCATATATATTAGGGTGGGTCAAAAAAATCAATTATTTTTTTTTACAAATGCCACGGAAAAATGGGTTGCTAGACACTTAAAAAAAGTTCTCATCAAATATGAGCTCTTAATTTTAATAGGAAGATCCTCCGCATCGCAGTTTTTTATTTTTTTCTCAGTCCAATAGAATAAAATTCATACCTCATCATTAATTGATTGTACAGAAAAATGTTTTGAAGAATTTTGTAGGAAATTTAATACTCTACAAAAAAGGTGTCTTATATTTTTTCCGTAAACCTCACCATTTGAATGATGAAAATGGTGTCTTATGTTTTGGCGATTAAAAAATATTCATCATTTTTATAGAGCAGTTAATTTCCTACAAAAATTTGTATTGAGCATTTTATAATAGTTATTTATTGTCGAGTTATAAAATTCATAAACAAAAATGAAATTTGTCTTAAAATAATCAAAATTAAATCTTCCATATCATTCAAATGGTGAGGTTTACGGAAAAAATATAAGATACCTTTTTTGTAGAGTATTAAATTTCCTACAAAATTCTTCAAAAACATTTTTCTGTACAATCACTTAATGATGAGGTATGAATTTTATTCTATTGGACTGAGAAAAAAATAAAAAACTGCGATGTGGAGGATCTTCCTATTAAAATTAAGAGCTCATATTTGGTGAGAGTTTTTTTAAGGTGTCTAGCAACCCATTTTTCCGTGGCACTTGTAAAAAAAAATGACTGATTTTTTTGACCCACCCATATATATATATATATATATATATATTACAAATTATAAGCAAAAAGTAGACTTAATAACAATTTAATATATATTTCATATATTATACAGGTTGTCCCATATAGCTCTTTTCACGATTTTCCAAGTATTTGCGATGAGCTGACAAAAAAATACTTTAAATACTTAAAAAAAAAGTTGATTTATTTTCGATTGACTATACATTGCAATAAAAAAAAATTTTGAAATAAAATTTTTTTTTAATGTTTTTTAAGGTTACATTTATTGTTTTTAAATGACACCCTATATTTTTGACCTTACAGTATTATAGCTCTTATGAATACGAATTCAACGTACTAATATACCTAGTATATATATACAAAACATAATATTAATAAAATTTCAATAATTATTATAATGTACGTAAGTTGAAAATCGAAAATGAAGTTCCATAGGGTAATTATCGTTAGCGTGACCAACACAATAACGAATATATGATTTCTCTCCGGGTACGGTATTGTGGTATTGTCCGGGTTACATACGTAGGCACGCATGCCATATGCTTTCAACGATCGCTACCTAATCTTGATGGAGTATGTTCTTCGTGGTAACATATATGTATGTTTGCGAGTTTATATGCGTGCTTGCGTGCATGTGTGTGTATGTGTTATGTGTGTCCACACGCATGCACGTCTGCACTTCTTGCATTAATATCCACGACACCACTCCAACGACGTTGGTTCGAGCTCGTATCGCTGGCGTACACATTGCGATGAATAAAAGATGGGCCGCATTTCGTATCGATTCTCTCGACGAGTACAGTCAACTTTTCGCACGATCCTCTTGTCTATACTAACCTTCATATATATATATATATATATATATATATATATATATATATATATATATATATATATATATATATATTAATATTTCTACTAAACAAAAATATATTTATATAATGTACTGACTAGTTTATCTAACGTAATGGGATACAACAAATATGTGAAATTAAAAATAATATAACAATTTTATTATTTTATCTATCTATAATATAAAAGAATATTTTTTATATTTTAGGAATTTTTTATAATAATTCCTTGGCTTCGAAAGATAAAAGAAAATATATATTTGTCCAAATTAATTTTATAACTCGTTTTCATTTGTAATTCGTTACCATTTTTCAATTTGCCGGTAATGGCATTGTTAAATTATAATAGTTTCATTGTAGTGGTAAAAGAATTATAACTTTGTCGATGTGATCTATTAAATCGTGATGTAAGAGTGTTAAGAAAAAGTTCTTGGTTTGAAAAAGAATGAAAAAAAAAAAATGAATTCTTAAATCTTTTTCATATTTTCAACCATTTTTCTATTTTACTATTTGTCGCTGATTATATCATTAATTAAGCTTAGCAAAATAAGAAACATAGTAAAAAAGTATAACAAGTTTGTTCTAAGAGTCGTCAGAATTTCAATCTAAATTGTTTGCCTTAGAAAATAAGTAAGAAAATAAAATCACACAGAGAATAAAAGAAACTAGAACGATTGTAAGTTAATCCGAGTTTTAATTTCTATCCAGATTGAAATTCACAAAGCTGCAGCCCCCTCCCTTAACCCCACATATCCTTTTTCTTTTTTCTTTTTACTTTTTAATTGCACCCCGATAATAATTCAAATTCAAAAGAATAATTTTATTTATAATATTAAATTCTCTGACGCGTTTAATAACAAATAGAATATTCTTCGTGATTTTTCGCATTACGTGTAACCTATCTACCACCCACCTACTCCAGTTTTGTAATTTTGGCACGATTGCTGAACTGGTTTCCTACATGTGTGTACCATTTGCATTGATTTTCATGCAACGTATGCACATATAGAGATATATATATCTTCGCTCCGACGTAACGAAAAATGAACTCGACTGTGTATACTCGTGAGAATCTGTGTGTTTCTCCCTCTCCCTCCCTCTCTCTCTCTCTCTCTCTCACTTTTTCTCTTTTTTACCCATTTTTCTTTTTCTTTTTATTTGTGTTCGAAAGCTTGGAAATCGGGCTACGCATAACAGAAAGAGAAAGAGGAG